>NC_086319.1:201244095-201516595 GCF_036172605.1 Pelobates fuscus
ATTTACTAGAAATCCTAAAAATTCTATCTCCTGAGAGGGAGTTAAAATCGATTTTTCGTAATTTATTACAAAGCCAAGGCTTGTTAACAGATTCAATGTCCATTGAGAATGTAGTTGAAGAGTTTGCACACTCTGTGACATAATCAGTATGTCGTCTAGATATATTATCATTCTTATTCCCCTGCTTCGAAGTAGGGATATTACTGGTTTCAGTAATTTGGTGAAACACCAAGGTGCCGAGGATAAACCAAATGGCAATGATTTGAATTGCCATTTCTTCCCTTGCCATAGGAATTGTAAATATTTCTGACATGAATGGTGGATAGGTACCGTAAGGTATGCATCCTTCAAATCTATTTTGATCAACCAGTCGTTGAACATCAACAGGTCTTTGAGGTAATAAATTCCCTCCATTTTGAAATGGTGGTATCTGACAAAATTGTTCAAGTATTTCAAGTTTATGACTGGTCTGTGACCAGAATCTTTCTTTTTCACCAAGAATAAATTCTTATGAAGCCTGGGCTGTTCATGGGCACCTGTATGATGGCATTTTTTGAATATAAATTTAATATTTCTTGATGCACCAGGGCCTGGTCTTGGGTCGAAAATTTTATCGGGAAAGGTATGTTTCTTTGGATGGGGAATGATATAAAATCTATTTTGTAAACTAGAACCGTGTCTAGTACCCAAGAGTCGTTTGTAACCTGACTCCAGACATGGAAAAAACGAGTGAGTCTGCCCCCTAACCTTACTGGGAAAGAACGGGGAGTTGTCATACTCACCGGATGAAGATCTGAAGCGAGACATTCCTTGATGGCCTCTTGATCTCCAAGGTCTGCCACGTAGTGGAAAGAAAGGAGTTGATTGTTGGGTGTCATATGAGGATCTGGTGGGTTGAAAAGTGTTCCTTGGAACCTGTCTATGCTGAAAGGAACGGCTGGAAGAACGGCTCCTTCCTCTTCCAGCCCTTCCGAAAACCTTAGGGTGTAAAGCTTTCTTCAGGGATGACTGAGCCTTATCAAGGGAACTAAATAGATTGACATATTTATTAATGTCTTTAATAAAGGATTCTCCGAATAGGAGTCCTTCCGCAGCTGGACCAGGTTCGGAAGTAGCTAGATTTGACAGTTGAGGGTCAATTTTCATTAAAATAGACCTGCGGCGTTCGCTGGTCAGCGCTGCATTAGCATTCCCCAAAAGACATATAATGCGTTGGGTCCAGCCTCTCAAAGTATCAATGCTGGGAGGATTCCCAGAAGCTGCCGCATATTCCAAAGTTTCAAACATTTTAGTCACAGGCCAAGAAATGTCCATTAATTTATCTTGACAAGATTTCAGTGATGTGTCAAGGCCTTTATTTGGGTTCTTCCCTGATTTTGATAAAAATTGTACAATAGTAGGATCTAGATCAGGGGTCTGTGCGACTTTCTTTGATAAGGTCGGTCTAGGGCATTCAGCCCTTAGTTTATTTCTAGTCGCATGGTCAAGGGGTTTCCTTAACCAGTGTTCAAGATATTTGGCTACATGAGCCATAGGGACTGTAGCGGAACCCTGTTTTGGCTGCCCCTTCCTGTATTGTGGCTTACCCTCACCTACCCTAACTTGGTTATAAAGACAAATACGGTTCCTGGCCATTGGATTACCTCAAGGCAGTGTTGCAGCTTTAAATGGGCACTTCGGATACCGTCGAAGTGCCGAAGTACTTGTCGAAGCGGTCGAAATCGTCGAAGTGCACGGCATCGAACAAAGCACCACGTGGCGGCGGCCATTTTACCTTCGAACACCGCCGACCCTTACCATCCGCTCCACTTCGACACTCCGACTAACGTCGAAGTACCGAACACCCTTCGAACGGGACTTAGCTGTTTTTATGCCAGAAATTGACCGACCGCATAGCCCAAATCTATGGAACTGTTTTGGGCAGGAAAATGTGCTTGCGGTCGGTCATAAAGGGACCTCCAGCTAACTTTTCATCTACTGGAGGGATTGGGACCATTTTTGAAAGTATTACCAATTGAAGTCTGCTGATTACGAAAATGCATGTTTTATGTTTGTAGCACTAATATTGCAGGAGTTATAAATATTGGGTAAAAAGTATATTTGAAACTGTATAATAATGGGATTATGTGTCACACTAAGGGGAGGGGATGTGTGGGTTGTACCCATGATGCTATTGGTTGTTTTATGCCTCCCCCTGGGTGTGGCCTGTATGTGTACATTTGGAATAAAAGGCAGGCTGGATGTACCAGCCAGCAGTTCTGCTCCTGAAACTGTGTGTCGTCCAGTTATTGGGATTGCTGTTGGGATGCTGCTGTATTACTTTACCTGCTGGAAACCTTGCCTGTGGATTTAACCTCATCTTGTTCCTGAGCCTCACTGGGATCGTTAGTGGAGAATAGCTGTGAGATATCGGCTCTCCGCTACATTGATTGGCAGCGCTGGGATCCAGACTCACAGAGGAACAAGCATAAATGGAGTACGGATGGAGATTGATTTTACTGCGCTAAAACGCTCCACACTAAAGGACCTCCTAGAGGCAAGGGGTATACAAGCCAGCAACAAGAAGAAAGCGGTACTTATTACGGAACTTATGGCAGAGTACAGAATGGAGGGCGATTCGGTTCCTGCACAGAGGGAGCCGGGAGAAACACCAGAGGACTTGGAATTCCGGAGGCAGGTTCGATTCAGGCTATCACTTTATGGGGAAAACCCCTCAGAGGAAATTATTGCCAGGACGGTGACCGAGGTACAAGAATTCGTCATGAGGAAACAGGTGACAACAGTCCCAGAACAAAGCTCTGCAGGAAATGTACCACAAGAAGGTAAGCCTAAGATACCATACCAGGCTTTTAAAACGTATGTGGAGGCAGAGGAAGATATAGACGCTTTTCTGCAAGATTTTGAGAGACTGTGTGCACTGCATAAAATTAGCGCAGAGGACTGGGTACCTATTTTGGCCGGAAGGTTAACTGGGAGGGCAGCAGAGGCATATCGGACTGTACCTAATGAGGAAATACGGAATTACAGCAAAGTAAAGGAGATTATACTTGCCAGGTATGCTATAACACCAGAAGCATACCGGCGGAGATTCCGGGATTTAAAGAAGGTAGAGAAAGACTCACACGCAGAGTGGGCATGCCGATTACAGAGGGCAAGCTAGCGGGGCACGGTCTATGGAGGACGTAATCCAGATGATGCTGATGGAGCAGTTCTATGAAGGAGTAACCAGTGATGTCCAGGAATGGGTAAGGGACAGAAACCCTACCTCCCTCACCGAAGCGGCCAGAAAGGCAGATGAGTATCTGGATGCTCGCAGGCAACAAAAACCTGCTGCTCCAAAAGCCACTTTTAAAACCTTTGGGGGAACCACCTACACCCCAGCCCCACCGAGACAACTACCACCACCACCACCACCCGCTGCACAGCCACGGTTCCGCCAGCCCACTTCTGGCCCCTGGATCACTGCCAGAAATGGGGACATTATAAAATGGAATGCCCACAGCTGCGGGACCGTTCCACCTGGATCCGTCCAGGTCCCCCACCACCCAGGGCAGCCTCAGCCCACCACTACCAGGATATAGTGGCCACCCCATATGGTGCAGCCATTCCCATTACCACCGTGGAACAGTGGGAGGTACTGCACGAGGCAGATCCTGTCCAGGCCAATGTTGACAATTTACAACATCACAGGCAGACCGTATACCTGAATGGTAAAGCAGTCCGAGGACTACGAGACTCGGGAGCCACTATCACCCTGGTACAGAGTCACCTGATCCCGGATCAGGCAAAGCTAAACAAAACTGTGGCCGTCCGGGTAGCCGGGGGAGCGGTGTACCGGCTACCTACAGCAAGGGTACATTTACATTGGGGAGTGGGGACAGGGCACGTGGAGGTGGGGTTGATGCCACAGCTACCGGCGGAGGTTTTATTGGGGAACGATCTGGGGAGGCTCACCTCTGATTTTGAGCCCCAGACGCCTACCACAGGAGAAGCCAACCCTGTGGTCACCCGACAACAGGCCCGCACCCAGGACTACAACACACTGCCGGAGGTCCAGGTAAGCGATCCTACCCCTCCCCTAGAATGTGTCCCCTGGGCCCCACCTAATGAATTTGCAGCTGAAGTAGCCACAGACCCTACGCTTCAAGTTTATAGAGACAAAGTTGTCACGGGCTCACCCGGGGGGGAGGGAGAGAGATTTGTCTGGGATAAACAGCTTTTGTACAGGGAAACAGACAAGCAGATTACGGGGTCAGACCCGATAGTGATGAGACAGTTAGTGGTGCCGAGGGGTACCGGGCTGAGTTACTCCGGATAGCGCATGATATCCCGCTATCCGGACATCTAAGGGTCAGTCGCACTAGGTACAGACTGACCCAAAGTTTCTTCTGGCCAGGGATTAGCCAGGAAGTACGCAGATATTGAACTATGTGGGTAAAAGGGGAGTAAAAGGGGAGTAAAAGGGGAGACCGAAGGAAGGCAAAACTCCACCCCTTACCCATAATTGAGGAACCCTTTAGCCGAATAGCGGTAGATTTGATAGGCCCCCTCAAGAAAGCTAGCCCGTCAGGAAAAAGGTATATTTTAACAGTAGTAGATTATGCCACCAGGTATCCAGAGGCAGTGGCTCTGACCAACATCCACGCTGAAACGGTCGCGGATGCCCTCATGCGGATATTCTCCCGGATGGGATTACCCAGGGAGATTATCTCGGATCAGGGTACCCAATTTACTGCAGAGTTCATCCAACACCTCTGGAGGATCTGCGGCATTAAGCCTATTATCAGTGCCCCTTACCACCCCCAGACGAACGGGCTCTGCGAACGATTCAATGGTACATTGAAGCAGATGCTCCGAACCTTCGCAGAGACCCACAGGGACTGGGAGCGATTCCTGCCGCACCTCCTGTTCGCATACCGGGAGGTGCCGCAGGAATCCACGGGGTTCTCCCCGTTTGAACTGCTGTTTGGGAGGAGGGTCAGAGGTCCCTTAGATCTGATTAGAGAGCATTGGGAGGGAGACCGGAGCGCAGATGGCACTCCCATCATACCATATGTGCTGGCCTTTCGAGACCGCCTAGAAGCATTGACCAAGACGGTAAGGGAAAACCTTCAGGCGGCCCAGACCCGCCAGCGCACGTGGTATGATCGGGGAGCCAGGGACCGTAGCTTTCAGGTCGGGCAGAAAGTACTGATTTTAAAACCTGTCCGACATGATAAGTTACAGGCCGCCTGGCAGGGACCATATAGGGTGGTGGAACAGAGATGTGACACCACCTATATTATAGGCCCCTGCACAGGGACTGGGGGGCGACGCATGCTCCATGTGAACATGATGAAGCCCTACCAAGAGCGCGCCGAGGAGGTAACCGCCATATGTGCACCCAACACGGAAGAGTTTGACAGCTTACCACTTCCCGATTTGCTGGGGGATGGGCAGTTGTCTGGGGATTTAGGGGAGGTTGCACTGGGCGATCGGCTGAGCCCACAGGAGCGGATCGAGGTACAGCGATTATTAGAGGAGAAACGAGACACGTTCTCTAATGTACCTGGATACACTCCTCTGGCAACTCACCGGGTCGAAACCCCAGGGCAACTACCCATGCGCCAGACCCCCTACCGCATCCCAGAAGCGGTGAGGGAAAACATGCGCAAGGAGATCGATGAGATGCTCCAACTGGGGGTGATTGAGCCCTCAGACAGCCCATGGGCATCTCCTGTAGTCCTCGTGCCGAAGCGAGATGGTACGACCCGCTTCTGTGTGGACTATAGGAGATTAAATGAGAAGACCGTGTCAGACGCCTATCCGATGCCCCGGATAGACGAGTTACTGGACAGAATGGCCAGGGGCCAATACCTCACCACTATTGACTTATGTAAAGGATATTGGCAAATTCCCCTGGCCCCAGACGCCATCCCGAAGTCGGCCTTTGTCACCCCATTTGGCTTGTATCAGTTTAAGGTCATGCCATTTGGGATGAAAAACGCCCCAGCCACCTTCCAGAGGATGGTGGATCGACTCCTGGATGGATTCCAGGACTATACCTGTGCCTACCTGGACGATATTGCTATTTTTAGCAATACGTGGCAGGAACATTTGACTCATATAGGAGCTGTACTAGATAGGATAAGGGAAGCTGGTTTGACCCTGAAGCCGGCCAAGTGTAGTATAGGGATGGCTGAGGTGCAGTACCTGGGTCATAGAGTAGGGTGCGGCAAACAGAAGCCCGAACCCGCCAAAGTAGAGGCTGTAGCCCAGTGGCCCACCCCTAGGACTAAGACCCAGGTTTTAGCGTTTCTAGGGACAGCGGGGTATTACAGGAAGTTTGTCCCCAATTATAGTGCCCTGGCCAAACCCCTCACTGACCTGACCCATAAGAACCTTCCCAGCCAAGTAAACTGGACCCCGGAGTGTGAGCAGGCATTCCAACACCTGAAAAATGCACTGATAAAAGCCCCTGTCTTGGCAGCTCCCGATCCAACTAAACGATTTCTTGTTCACACAGACGCTTCTATGTTTGGATTGGGAGCAGTACTGAGCCAAGTAGGGGCCGATGGCGGAGAACATCCAGTGGCTTACATCAGTCGCAAACTGTTACCTCGAGAAGTAAGCTACGCCGCCATCGAAAAGGAATGCCTGGCTGTGGTGTGGGCCCTAAAGAAACTACAACCCTATCTGTATGGACAGCCCTTCTCCTTGCTCACGGATCACGACCCGTTAGTATGGCTAAACCGGGTGGCTGGGGACAATGCCAGGCTGTTGCGCTGGAGCTTGGCGCTACAGCCCTTTGATTTTAATATTCAGTACCGCCCGGGTAAGAAGAATGGAAATGCTGATGGGTTGTCAAGACAAACTGACCTGGAAAAATGATCCGTGAGCCCCCGGACATCCCCAAGCCGATCCGTGTTGGATCAGACTATGTATGCCGGCTTGTGGGCAAGGGGAAGCAGTGTAGCGGAACCCTGTTTTGGCTGCCCCTTCCTGTATTGTGGATTACCCTCACCTACCCTAACTTGGTTATAAAGACAAATACGGTTCCTGGCCATTGGATTACCTCAAGGCAGTGTTGCAGCTTTAAATGGGCACTTCGGATACCGTCGAAGTGCCGAAGTACTCGTCGAATCGGTCGAAATCGTCGAAGTGCACGGCATCGAACAAAGGACCACGTGGCGGCGGCCATTTTACCTTCGAACACCGCCGACCCTTACCATCCGCTCCACTTCGACACTTCGACTAACGTCGAAGTACCGAACACCCTTCGAACGGGACTTAGCTGTTTTTATGCCAGAAATTGACCGACCGCACAGCCCAAATCTATGGAACTGTTTTGGGCAGGAAAATGTGCTTGCGGTCGGTCATAAAGGGACCTCCAGCTAACTTTTGATCTACTGGAGAGATTGGGGATTGGGTTTTATGTTTGTAGCACTAATATTGCAGGAGTTATAAATATTGGGTAAAAAGTATATTTGAAACTGTATAATAATGGGATTATTTGTCACACTAAGGGGAGGGGATGTGTGGGTTGTACCCATGATGCTATTGGTTGTTTTATGCCTCCCCCTGGGTGTGGCCTGTATGTGTACATTTGGAATAAAAGGCAGGCTGGATGTACCAGCCAGCAGTTCTGCTCCTGAAACTGTGTGTCGTCCAGTTATTGGGATTGCTGTTGGGATGCTGCTGTATTACTTTACCTGCTGGAAACCTTGCCTGTGGATTTAACCTCATCTTGTTCCTGAGCCTCACTGGGATCGTTAGTGGAGAATAGCTGTGAGATATCGGCTCTCCGCTACAGGGACCCATTCGGCTGACCTGGGGTGTTTAATATGGTCTGGGTCAAATAATGGTTTACCATTAAAATCCAAAATAATGTTTTCATCGTCAGATTTAGAAATAAGCTCAGGTTTCTCTGAGATATATGAATAAATTGAAGCAGAATCAGAGTCAGATTTTTCATCCTCTGAGATTGAAGATGATTCACTATCTGAGGAGGTTTTATAGGAATCAGGTTTGTTCCTGTGAATGGCCTTCCGAGCCCATTTAACTTCCTCACGAGCAGAGGGTCTTTTGAGTGATTGATTACACTCTTCAGTTTTGCGTGAAGTACGCATTGTATTCCTGTCTTGGTCCTTCCCTCTCTTAATTTGCTTAGAGCCATTAGGGGATTCTGCAGGACCGTCAAAGCAATGTTTGCGTTTCTGGGTGGCCTTCCCAGACCTCCTAAAACCTTTAGCTAGGTTTCGTTCAGACTCCACAGATGACCAGAATTGGTCTGAAGCAGTATTAATTAAATGAGTCTTCTCACTGGGTTTTGAGTTATTTATGGCTTGAGCCACAGACTTTGCAATTGCCTCCTGCATAGAGGACATTGCAGTATAAATAGCAGAGGAAACTGACTTTTGAACGGATAAATCCACCATATTATGTAAAGAATCCTCAGTGAGGATTTCACAGTCATGAGAGACACCAGGTTTTGGTGATTCAATTTGTCTGATCTCCTTAGAGTTCATAATTTCTAAAATTGCAACAAATAGTAATTGTATCTACTATTCGTAGAATAGTTAAATAATAAATAAATGTTGCCAATAATGAGGGGAAATACTGGCAGGAATTCAAATAGTTCAAATTATAATATTAATTACCATTATAGCGTAACAAGTTGTGAGGAAAACGCTGTCCTGAGGTAAAGTGGGCGGGAAAGTTAGCTGAGGACCAACTAACTGGTATTCCCGCCATAAAACATCATCAATGTATAAGGGACTAACTGACAGAAAACGCGCGTGCAGCGGTTCATGTAAAAAACTGCCGAAATGACTGAACAGTGAATTGACCGTTCGTATACAAAAAACCCGCGAACGTGAGAATAAATTACATACGAAAGTAAATGGGTGTAATTCGTGTGAAAACTAACGAACACGATTCATAGAAAATACTGACCTAACAGTTTAAAGACAAAAACTACCGAACGCCGACGAACCGCGATTATTACCAGACAGAATTCATGAAAGACAGTGTACCAAATATAAAAATATATGTTTAAAAAACTATAAGAAACATAGAATTACTTCAGAAAAGCATATATTCCAATGAATACATACATATGTCAAACATACAATCAAACTAGAAGGTATGTTTAGAAAACAGTAGCATAAGTGAATATATATGATACTTATCTCTACTGGAGCAGCAAAGAAAGAGGGAGAATATTGGGGGATCATTCACTATATGGACTATGCTGGATGCTGATTGGCTACCAACATTCCATTTCAGTTACTCTGTTGTTTTACCTTTTTTATTCACTAAACTTTATTGAAAAAATGTCTTTGCTGCTGGAGTTAAGTAAAGAAAGTTAATGCATAATACGAGCCTCCTGTCTTGTTATAAAATCTTCTTTTGTCAGCGCCAAAAAAGACCAAATAAAAAACCATAATAACCGACGCAATAAAAAAAAAAAAAACGAGCGCACAAAAAAATAATCCATCTTCACCCATGGAGGACTCCGCGCACACTGAGCTCTGCAAGGCGGGGGAAGGCTTATAAAGCCTTGCCATGCCCTGCAATTAGACTAAGAACACTCTGATTGGCTGGTTTAAGCCAATCAGAGTGCTCTTTGTCATTTTACACAGCGTGGGAAAATTCCAAAGAACTTTCCCACGCCGTGTAAAATGACACAGAGCACTGTGATTGGATGGCTTGAAATCCATCCAATCACAGTGCTCTGTGTCATTTTACAAAGCGTGGGAAAGTTCAATTTTCCCACGTTGTGTAAAATGAAACAGAGCACTGTGATTGGATGGATTTCAAGCCATCCAATCACAGTGCTCTGTGTCATTTTACACAGCGTGGGAAAGTAAAATTTTCCCACGCGGTGTAAAATGACACAGAGCACTGTGATTGGATGGATTTCAAGCCATCCAATCACAGTGCTCTGTGTCATTTTACACGGCGTGGGAAAATGATCCCTGTTTTTATTGTGTTCTCAATTCTTTAAATATTTTAAATATGGGAACTCTTACTAACTATATAATATTATAGCTACAGTACAGTTAGCCCTGCTAAATTCTATGATTTAAGACGTTCTAGTGGTAAATTGGGTAACCAGCAGCAGTTACACTTGGGTAGCTGACTATGCTTTCAAGGCTTCACTTTGTGGCCTTCCCTTCCAAGGAGATTTATTATTTGACAAGTTTTGAAGGCATCTGGAGGAATTATCTACAGACAACTACTCCAAAGATCACAAGAGGGAAAGGACCCAGAACCTCAAGTAAAAGTTTCTGAATAAAAATAGGGACACGAGTAAGCGCTAAAAAACCAGAAGGCAGCAACCTTATAAGGGAATCCCTCAAATACCCTTAAAAAGATAACGTAAAAGAGAAATAAAAGGAAGGGCTGCGCCAAAATATAGTCAATATACAGACAATAAATAGTCCAAATAAGTAAGGAAGAAAGTCTTATCTACAGCAGGTCTTCTAGGGTATGCAGGATTTAAGGTCCAGAACGGAAATCCTCGTTGTTTATTCTCCTTGGAAATTCACTCGTATGTGGAAAAATAAAAAGAATAGAGAACAAAAAATAGTCCAATATGTCTGATAGGAAATAAATATAATAATAAAAGCTGGTATTAAACTCACATGTATAAGAGCTATAACCTGCTCTTAGTATAGAAGGCGTACAGCTGTACAACACCCCGCTTGTGGGATATAAGGGGAATTCCTACGTCAGTGGTGTATCCAAAGTTCAAATATAAAAAGAAGAGAGAGACAACCAATAGTGCTCACTGAATAAAATGCAAAGATAAAATAATAGAATAAAATGGTACTCACAAGGGCGGAGCAGGCCAACTGCTCCTTGAAAATCGCGCTGGTGGTATTATCCCCACCTCGGGATTACTTGGAGTCCAGGGGTGCCAGGTAGCAAACAGTATATGGTGTATTTAAAAAGATAGATGGCACCAATAAAAAGTAACCAAATGATCTTTAATATATAAAATACACAGTAAAATATCCAAAAAACGCGTTTCGCCAATACGGCTTTATCAATATGGAATATGCTCTTTCCATATTGATAAAGCCGTATTGGCGAAACGCGTTTTTTGGATATTTTACTGTGTATTTTATATATTAAAGATCATTTGGTTACTTTTTATTGGTGCCATCTATAATCCTGCGTACCCTAGAAGACCTGCTGTAGATAAGACTTTCTTCCTTACTTATTTGGACTATTTATTGTCTGTATATTGACTATATTTTGGCGCAGCCCTTCCTTTTATTTCTCTTAAAAGTTTCTGAATGTCTGCAGGTTCAGATGGGGAAAATTAGAGGAAGACTTTAGATGTTCTACCCTATCTAGACCTCACACATTATAGATTCCTGGGTCCTATCCATCATAAGGGACAGATACAAAATAGAATTTGCCACTTTTCCAAGAAAACCTTCTTCAAAAAATCAACAGTATCAAAAGACATAAAAGAAAAAGCCAACCGACCCCTGACAAGGACCGACAGGAAGGCGGAGAGAGACACCTTGCGGAGCCACAACACAGTCTACCCAGAGAGGCATACCAGAGGCATCGGCTGAGATCAGCGGCCATTCTGGCCCCGACACACAGTCTGTTTTTGATACAGGACTTAAATTGCTGGACACTCAGAGACTCACCCGCACCTACCCACGTAACTAAATATAATCCACTACATTGCCCTACAAGGGGAAGCGAGCCAAACACACTCATATTGTCCACGGTTTTGGCTCTCTTGGTGTAGCATCACCTTCTCCTACTATCTTAGCAAGACTCTAGGCCTTGCATACTACAATCCACTACGACTGAGCTGGGCACTCTATCAGTATACAAAGCATGCAGAGAGGGTCCTAAAATGTTATGTTGACGCCTTACAGACTAATGTATCCCCTACCCTATTTCCCAAGGTCGGCCTGTGCATACCTCAGCATACAGCATAAACCCCTACTACCACAGCGAACTGGGTTCCATTTGTTGCATGAATACACCAGCATGCTATTCAATTTTAATTAATACTTATGTAGCCTTATGTCTAGCATTGTTCTCCCTATTTTGCCTGATTTACACAAACTATGTTATACACTTACCAAAGCGAACTCATGATTCTGCATGTGTGCCCCTAGTCTATAGCGAGTACAGGGGATCTCTCCCACTACTCTTGGCTCATAGCTTATTACCTGGTATATGTTTCTTGTGAAGAGCTTAAACTAACCATATGTATACCACCCTAATATATAAGTTAGACCTAGCCTGTATTAATCAGTTCGAATGTTACTCTACGATGTTCAAAATTAGCTAACTAGATATACCAACGATGTTACTTTCAGTTATGAGACAGAATTAGCTGTGAGACCCTCTACTGTTTACTACTCAAACTATCCTTAAACATAAAAATGTGCTAGAATTCTCATGTACCACTGACTATAATGCGTTGGAGGAATGCCTGTGGGGTACCTCACAATCGTCTGTTGTAAGCTTATGCACTACAACAAAAAAAAAAATACAAAAAAAGAATTAAAAAAAAAGACATAGCCATGACAGAATGCATCTACAAACTTCAAAAACAATACGTAATAGTTGAAGTCCAAAAAGAAGAAAGGTTCAAAGGAATATACTCTATCGTGTTCCTAGCACCGAAGCCACAAAGGAAGTGGAGACTAATATTGGATTTGAAGAAAGTCAATACTATGCTCAAAAAAGAACTTTCAAGATGGAGTCTATTTCTACAATCATATGGAACATAAAGGAAGAAGAATGGATTAAAACCATATTACCAGATCCCAGTCCATGAAGACCACATCAGATTTCTAAAATTCTGGGTTTTGGGGAAGACCTCTCAGTTTAAGGGTCTCCCCTTTGGTGTGGGTCTTGCTCCAAGAATTTTCTCCAAGACACTTGTTACCTTGATTGCCTTCATAACAAGGAATCAAATATTCAACCATTTGGACAATATCCTTATAGTAGGTCTTTCCCACCAGACAGTGATTCTTCATACTTAAGCTGTAAGGAGAATTCCTTACAGGAAGTGTATGGCTAACAAATACAGAAAAGAGTGCTCTGAACCTTACCCAGAGAAAAGTATTCCTAGGTGCTGTAATATACACCACAAAGGCACAGGTGAATCTGTCGCCAGAGAGAATCCACAAGATTTAAGAAAAAGACACTAAGAATCAATTATACTATGATAGGATTGGTGAAGTGGGCTCAATGGAAATTCAGACCAATTTAGATGAGTTTTATTTGTCAGTTCAAAAAAGAAGTGCAAATTGGGAGCAGAATGTTCATTCTTCCTCTGGTAAAACAACAATTGAACTGGTGGAAAGAAAGTATGAATATATGTCAAGGATTTCCCCTAGAAGAACCGATGTGGTATAATATGGTATATATGGTATAATATGGTATACTATAACTACGGATGCAAGTTCATACTAATGGGGAGCCTACTACAATTCTCTATGGAAACAAGGGAAGTGGATAAACAAAGAGAGTCATCTACACTTAAATCTGAGGGAATTATAAGCAGTCTACAAAGCCATACAAGGATTCCTTCCATTCATTGTGAATTCATGTGTTCTGATAGAAACAGACAACCAAGCTGTAACATTGTGTGTAAACAATCAAGGCAGCACCCGCAGTAGGCACCTTCTGGACGAATTGACTCCGTAATAGAACTCGCCCAATCCAATCTTCACAGCCTGAAAGCTGTTTATCTCTCTGGCACAGAGAACACGGTTGCAGATTTTCTAAGTAGTTCAGACATTCATCCGGGGGGATCGAAACTGCAACCGAAGGCATTCAGGGAAATTACTCATCAGTAGGGCATACTCCAGATCGGTCTTATGGCTACAGCAGAGAACTATCAACTTTCCAAGTTTTATTCTCTTCACCCAAATTGACTGTCTGCGAGTCAAGATGCTATCACAATGGTGGAACTTCAATCTGGGGTATTGATTCCCTCCTCTACCGATGATACATTGCTTCGTAAGTAAAGTGTGGTCAGAGGGAAGGAAGATGATTATCCCAATATGGCTAAGGAGACCATGGTTCCCTTTATTGATCAAGTTGAGCCTGAGGGAACACTGGCTGCAACCAATGAGGAAGGACCTGTTGAGCCAGGGACCAGTACTTCATCCCAATCCAGAGCTTCTGAACTTGGGGGCCTGGCTCTTGAAAAGGAGAGACTCCAACTTTTAGGTCTTTCAGATGCAGTTATAAACACTCTTTTGAAGTCTATACAAATATCGACCTCTGAATGTTACTACAGAATTTGGTATACCTTCAAGAGCTTGGCATCTAATAAGAATGTAGATTTGATCCATCCTTCTAATTCCCAAGTACTGGATTTTGTGCAGGAAGGACTTGACGAGGGTCTTAGTACTATAACCCCTTAAGGACCAAACTTCTAGGATAAAAGGGAATCATGACATGTCACACGTCATGTGTCCTTAAGGGGTTAAAGGGTTAATCTTCAGATTTATCGGCTCTGTGTAATATATCATGGTCATCTGATCCTCTGCTTGCAAGGTTCTTTAAAGCAGCATTGAAAAATAGGCATCCCACAAGGAGTTGCACTCCTCCATGGGATCTGCCTGTTGTATTGGATGCCCTAACAGAGTCCTTTTGCCACTCGGGAAGTGTTGAACACTACTCTTCTCACGTATAAGACCTTATTCTTGATCGCTATAACCTCTGCTAGAAGAATGTCGGAAATTAAAGCCTTCTCTACAGATCAATCCTGTGCACAGGTATATTACAATAGGGTGTGGTTAAGAACAAAACAGGAATTATAAGGTAGTTTTGAAATTTTATCTGACTCCAGAGGTAGTCCTGCCTTCCTTCTTTCCTAACCAATAATCAGAATTGGAGACAAGACTTCATAATTTGGATGTAAGAGAGTGTTTGGTCCAATACCTTTCAATTTCCAAGTCCTTCAGGAAGACTGATCAGCTATTGGTTCTTCCTTCAGGAACAAGGGAAGGTGAGGCGGCTTCGGCATCTACCTTAAAGAGATGGATTTCTATAGTCATCTCAATTCATCTCCTCCAGATAATATAAGAACACAAGTCACAAGAGCTCTTGCAACTTCATTGGCTAACTTGGCACAGGCTCCATACGATGACATCTGCAATGCAACTTGGTCTTCACCTGTGACCTTTATCAAACATTATAAATTGGATGTGGAATCTCCTTCCACCTCTTTTGGTAGATGTGTTTTTATCTTGTGTGTCTTCAATTCATTAAATATTTAGTTTATTCTGCAGTAATTAAGTGTGGTTATACTGTTTTTATTTTCCCACTCCTTCCTAACATTCCAGCTTGGATATTACCCATAAGTAATGCTGCCAGGAAAAAGTAAAATACTTACGGTCACTTTCTCTTCCTGGCTACTTTTCATGGCAGCATCAGGTTTCCACCCAATGTATTATTTAGCTTGATGATTAGACTGTTGTGTGAAGGTAATAGTAACCTTTTGTCCCTAACAGCCTGATAAATTTGTTTAATTCCTTGCCGGTGATGGCTCGGGAGGAGCTTCTCCATAAGTGATGCTGCCATGAAAAATAGCCAGGAAAAGAAAATTACAGGAAGTATTGAATACATTTTCAATATTGAACTGGGTAAGTACCTATTACAAATTGTTGCTTCTCTCCTTCATACTGCCTTTTGCCTTTGCATTACATTTCTCCTGCTACACATGTGTTTCAGGATAAGCAATTAACCACTTTAGATGGACTGCAGTTGTGACTGAACCTGCCTGGGTAACCATCCCACTCAGTGGTGTATTCTGGTTTTGTGCTGCCCATGACAAAACTAAGGCACCCCCCCTTCCAAATTTTGCTTCCTGACAGAAACATATCCTCACTGATGCATGCACCAACATACACCCACTGACAGATACACAGTCATTGTCACACACATTGTTTAACCAACACACTTTCACTGAAACATACACATTCACAGTTACACACACTCACATTCACTGATACATTCACTGACAGACACACATACACACTAACTGAGACACACACTCACCGACAAGACACACATGCACACTCACTGATAGAAATGCATACACACTCACTGACAGACGCACACATGCTCAGTGTCAGACCTACACACACTGAGACACATATATACTTACTGACAGATACACACTCACTGACAGACTTATATACATTCAGTATCAGTCACACACCATTCAGTGTCAGACACACACATTTATTAACAGACACATACACTAGCTGACAGACATACACATTCATTAATAGACATAAGCACACTGACACACGCATACACAAACCGAAACACGCATACACATACTAACAGGCACACACTCTCAGTGACAGATACACACAAACACAGACAGACACACATATACTCTCACTGACAAATACACTCTCAGTGACAGACATACACACTCTTTGACAGACAAATACACACTCACTAACAGACACACACACACACACTTTCACTAACAGACACACACTAACACTCACTAACAGACACACACTAACACACTCACTAACAGACCTACACTAACAGACACATACACACAATTATTTTTTAATGTCAAATTAATCCAGCCTCCCTATCTTTGCGAGCTGGAGTGGGGCTGCTGCTGACTGGGTTGGCAGGCATAGGTGCGGGTGGGTGGTCGGGGCAAAAGGAGCTCAGTCAGACGGGCGGCGAGGAAGCTCTGATCCTCCTGCTCAGCTTCCTTGCATGTCTCTGCAGTGCGCGTGATGGAGCTGAGCAGGAGAAACTCAGGGGAGAGTGCTCCCTTGCCACCCGTCAGCAAACAGAACAGGTGCCATTCTCGGGGGGCCCCATAGTGGCCAGCCGCCCACTTCTTGAGCCCATCAGGACAAAAGGCTGACCAGGCATCTGCTGGGGCATTTGGGGGGTGGCTTTTTTTGCCACACCCCTGAAAGTGCCGCCTAAGGCAAATGCCTTGTCATCCTCGTGGTAAATACACCGCTGATCCCACTGGAGTGAAGGAGGCTAGTAAAGTTCAATAGCAGTTTATAGTGCTTTATACATATATTATACACATATGCATATACATGAGAAAGGTTGATACCAGATTATTTCTATTACTAGGTACCATCTCCTTGTTGATCAAGACAATGCAGTTTTTAATGTATTGGATGGATAGATAAATCTAGCCTTTTATAGTGGAGATACTGGGAAAAACAGAGATAATAGGTGTAACTGACTGTTAAGTATAAAAGGTGTTAAAAACCGTTTAGGTGATATTCCCCTTCCAGATACACAGGCAGCTACTGCAAGCCCCAATCTCCCGAACAGGAAACACACAAATTCCCCAACTCCCGAACTGGAACCATATGAATGCTGTAAACAGCCGAACAGGGAAAACCATACGAACAGTTTACACTCCTGGCAGTCGCACTGTAACAGCATACAATCCAATTCCCCCCAAAGAACGAGATGACACTTTGTTTAAGGGTCAAGCAGAACTGATTTACTGGGGCTACCTGCCCAGCTTTTATGCAGGTCTTCCACCTGGTGGACACTCCCCTAGGGGACCAGATGGAAGACTGGGACACAAAGTATACACTGACCAATCACGGACATACACCTTTAAACACTCCCAAAATTACATCACAACCCCTCCTCTCTATCCTGGAGATAATTGGGAAGTAATCCAATTATCTCCCAGGACAGAGGCAAAACTCCATTAGACACATGGTAGCAAAAAGACAATAAAATACACAATGTTACAAATATTACATAAAACATATACATTCAGCATATCCCCAGATAGCTTAGATCTGAGCGCACATTATTACAGATTCCATACATACAGTTCAATTGCCATGGAGCCAAAGTCTTTCCCATAGTCTTTCGGTATACGAATGGGCTCCATGGCTTAGCTATTTGGGGTAGCACTGTTCACAGATTAATATACCGAATGGACCGGTGTTCAGTTAAATGACCGAAGGCAGGAGAAGGGAGGTCGGCGGCTCAGCGGTGTTCAAATAAGTGTCCATTTTCAGTTCGTAAGTTTTGTAGCTGAACACGGGAGTTTAAGATGGCCGCTGCCAGTGTTATATTACTATCTCTATATCACACGCAATGCAGTTTTTAAGTTTGGTGGCAGTGCTTTACCTTAGTATATATTTCTTATTGCAGGTTCACAGCTGAGGATTTGTATTGGCCCCCATGGGCAATTAACTCTCTGTGACTCTTATCATTGGTATGCTTTACTTTGTCAAATGATATCTGACTTTAAAGTTGTGAAAACTAGCTGTTTGTATCATCAGGTCACAATTTGTAATCATTTTTAATTTCTGCAAGATTCTTCTCTGCAAAATTCTACTACTCTACTATGTATATTCAGGTTCCAGGCTCAGTGCACTGACGTTTGTTTAGAAATTTCTTTTGAACTTAGTTATTTTTCTTTTCCTAAATCATAACCTGTTTGAGAGAACATGCTATTTGTTATGTTCAGTATTCTGCGGTTTGATCCCTTGTGGACCTTATGTTTGGCAATCCCTTTAATGTTTTCAGGGATGGCATGCTCTTGGTTCTTAAGTGGTAAATGAATCCAAGAACAGGAAGTCACACAACTTCTGGCATGTCCTGATGTTCAAGCGGTTTCTTCTGGGTGTCCTACTATCTGGACCTTCCAGCCAATATTTGGCTTTACACCCTGTTCCAAATTATTATGCAAATTATATTTTTCTTATTTACCTAAATAATTGATGTAAATAACAGTCAGCATAATTCTCATGTTATCAACTATTAAGAGTACAATTCAAATTACAAACCTAATCATAACAGTATTTTTTTAAACATAAAAAACTTACAATGCACTGTTTCAAATTATTACGCACAGTAAGTTTAAAAACACTTTATAGGTTGTAAAGAACTGAAAATTGTCATTTGTTGTGTTTGCAGCATATTTACTGAAATCAAAAGCTTTTCAATTAAACTTATAACAACATTTAAACTTTTTAAACATTTTAACAGGTCACGTTACATTTTAACATAGGACCCCTTATTTGATAGCAGCTTCACAAGTCTTGCATCTATTGAACTTGTGAGTTTTTGGACAGTTTCTGCTTGATGTCAGAATAGCTTCCCAGAGCTGCTGTTTGGATGTAAACTGCCTCCCACCCTCATAGATCTGTTGCTTGAGGATGCGCCAAAGGTTCTCAATAGGATTGAGGTCAGGGGAGGATGGAGGCCACACCATGACTTTCTCTCCCTTTATCCCCATCGCAGCCATTGATGCAGAGGTATTATTTGCAGCATGAGATGGTGCATTGTCATGCATGAAGATGATTTTATTACGGAAAGCATAGTTCTTCCTTCTGTACCACGGAAGAAAGTGGTCAGTCAGAAACTCCACATAATTTGCACAGGTCATCTTTACACCTTCGGGGATCCTAAAGGGGCCGACCAGCTCTCTTCCCATGATTCCGGCCCAAAATATGACTCCACCACCGACTTGATGACGTCACAGCCTTGTTGGAACAGGGTGGCCGTCCACCAACCATCCACTACTCCATCCATCTGGACCACCCAGGGTTGCACGGCACTCATCAGTGAACGGGACTATTTAAAAATTAGTCTGCATGTATTTTTCTGCCCAATGCAGCCATTTCTGCTTGTAAGCATTGGTTAGTGGTGGCCGAATAGAAGGTTTATGCACAATTGCAAGACTCTGGAGGACTCTACACCTTGATGTCCATGGGACTCCAGAGGCACCAGCAGCTACAAATATCTGTTTGCTGCTATGTAATGGTATTTTAGAAGCTGCTCTCTTGATCCAATGCATGGATCTGGCAGAAATCTTCCTCAATGTGCCTTAATCTGCACGAACTCGTCTGTGCTCTGAATCAGCCACAAATCTCTTAATAGTGCGATGATCACGCTTAAGTTTTCGTGAAATATCTAATGTTTTCATACCTCGTCCAAGGCATTGAACTATTTCACTCTTTTCGGCAGCAGAGAGATCCTTTTTCTTCCCCATATTGCATGGAAATGGTGCTCTGCTTAATAATGTGGAACACCCTCCTTTAGTAGTTTTTCCTTAAATTGGGCTCACCTGGCAATCTAATTATCACAGGTGTCCGAGATTGTTTTCAGTGATCAAAAGAGCCCTGAGATACAATGCCATCCATGAGTTAAACTGAAAAACAAAATATTTAATCTTTGTGTCAGGGTGTAAGTTGGGGAGTCATTGTGTATAATATAATATTGTAGCTTGTTTGTGACAAACATTTGGCTGACATTTTTCACATGGTCTCTGTACATAGATTAATGTAAGGCATATTCATTCTTGACATTCCATTAATGTAATATTTATGAATGTTGTGCTTTGACCTGTGGTAATATTTTACCAGATAAAACAATCTGCACTAGGATCTTAAAATCACCATATGCTCTACTGTAAGTCCTTCATCGTTTTCTGAAGATAAGGTCAGACAGATTAAGTATATGACTGTTTTGTTCTCATAAGGACAATTGAATATCTGGCAATTCTGCTCATTTATGTGACTGTAACCACAATGGATCCTGTACCACTGGTTGCCAACTTTTTATTGGTGTCCTGCCTATTACATATTACTTACTTATATTGACCTACAGTCTCTCATTACTTTAATTCTAATGTTTGGCCATGTCTTGATGGTGTTGGCCTAAATTGCCTACTTATATTTAGTAGTTACCACATTTTCTATGGTTCATCCTGAAATTCTTTTACTACTATCTGAATGATGTGCTCCTTCTTGCCGTTGCCTCACAATATCTAATATGTGTGCTATTGGATTCTGCTTCTCCTGTAATGCATCATAATGTTTATCAAACATTCACTTACAGTATGAGATGCAGTTAAGTCTGATATTTGCAATATGAAGTCACTGTAGCAGTGTTTTAATAACAAGCTCTATTTCTCTACTAGGCAGATATTGTTTTGTGTTTCCTGTAGCAAGATGAAGCAGTGAGAATTTTTTTTTCAAATACTTTATTTTTGCAATGACAACAGTCGTTGTTAAAATACATTGGGAGTGGGAAGTACATAGAGGTGAATTCTAGACAGTGTACAACATAGCATTACTGAAATCAGATATTGGAACAGTATTGGTTAAAGTGAGACTGGTTGTTAAGGTTTTTGGTTTATAGCATAAGAACAAGAAATACATTACAGAGAACTAATAATAACATCAGAAAGATTGCAGTATTTTTGTCATTGATTTCTATACGCTTTGCTGTGTAGGGAAGGTAAATATCAGCTGAATATCCCAAGGTACCACCATTACATTTGTCAGACCTCCTGGTTGTTTTTAATGTTTAATTTTAAGATTCTTTCTGCCGAGGGAGAAGTGGCAGTTTGCCATGGCCAGGACAATGCCAGGTTTATGTGCATGGAGGTCTGGGTGGTAATAGACACTTGGAGACACTAACACCTGTAGCCATATCTGGCTGTGGAGTGGCAGAACCCATGAATCAGTAAGGTGCGGAATAACAGCTTAGTGAATTCACCTTTCCGTTGAGTGTACATGCTAATGGTGTAGAAGCAAAATTTATAATGTGACCCAGTCTATCATATAAGCATCTAAAGAAAAGGAAAGTAAAGAGAATAACAAAAAAGATAAATTAACGAAATCCCACGGTACGGGAGTGCTGTATTTTGTCATAATTTTGTACTGTCCTCAGGACTGAGTACCCTACAGTCCTGCATCCTGTATTGCTCCCACAGGTCCCAAACCTTCTGGAAGGCTGTAGTGGTGTTGCGGACCTGTGAGTTCAGCTTATCCATAAGGTAGTTGTCTTTTATCTTGGCTACTACCAATGAGAGGGGTGGGGGCTTAGTATTCAACCAATTTTGTGCTAGGACTCTTCTGGCCGCTAAATATATCATGTTGAGTAGTTTCTCTTCATGGCGGGGGAGTCCGTCAGTAGGCTTGGATAGTAGGCATGCCCACGGGTCTAGATCCAAAGTCCTCTGTAAAATTCTAGAACCTACTACTTTTTTCCAGAAGCGACTGACTGTGGGAAATCTCCACCACATGTGTATGTAGTCTCCTTGTGCACCACAGGCCCACCAGCAGGTATCTGTGGGGCTAAGTTTCATGTGGTGTTGTTTGACTGGGATGGTGTACCACCAAAATAGTGTTTTTTCAACGATTGCTCTTAAAGGGTCACGCACATGGAGGATTGTGCGCATGCCTCCCACATGTCCTGCCAATCTGTGCCCTATAGCACCCCACCTAGGTCACCTCCCACAGTTTGGTGTATTGGAGGTTGGGGAAACTCGTTAGACTCCACACTGCGGTGGCGGTACAGGAGGGATATGAGGCCTGTTGGTTGCTTTTCTTGAAAGCACATTTTTTCAAAGAATTTAATTGGATGGGCAGCTGCCGCTTGTACCTCAGACTTGGTTGCAAAGTCACGTATTTGTAGGTACCTAAAGTAGTCCCTATTGGTGAGTGTATATATCTTTGCAGTCCTGCATGGTCAATACCCCTAAAGTCTCTAGCTTGTAACCCCTGGAGGAAGGCCCTGTTACAGAGCATCATCGGAGATGGGAATGGTATGCCTGTTTTCATTCAGCAGTGGAACTTCAGGGCTTGTTCCAGCTTGGTGTCTTTTGATACAGTGCTGATTTGAAAGTTCCAGCCATTTGGTAGTTCATCTATACTTGAGAAGGGCATTATCTTCTCTTTTTGGCAAAATATGTTTATAATTAGTGATGTACCGAACTGTCCGCCGGCGAACAGTTCCCGGCGAAATTAGCGTGTTCGCGTTCGCCGCGGCAGGCGGACACATGCGCAGTTCGATCTGCCCCTATTCGTCATCATTGGGCAAACTTTGACCCTGTGCCTCTCGGTCAGCAGACACATTCCAGCCAATCAGCAGCACTCCCTCCCTTCCACACCCTCCAACCTCCCTCCCAGCATCCATTTTCGATTCATTCGGAAGATGCATGCTTAGTGAGAGGAGGGAAAGTTTAGCTGCTGCTGATTAGATAGGGAAATTGATAGCTAGGCTAGGGTATTCAGTGTCCACTACAATCCTGAAGGACTCATCTGATCTCTGCTGTAAGGACAGCACCCCAAAAAGCCCTTTTTAGGGCTATAACATCAGGCTGCTTTTTTTTTTTTCCTGTGTAATGTAATTGCAGGTGCCTGCCTGCCAGCTTCTGTGTGAGGTTCACATTGGATACTGTGCCTATTTGCCCAGTGCCACCACTCATATCTGTTTTAACAATAGGTTAAGCTTTACATTTAAAATAAATATTTTTTTTCACTGTAATAGAAGAGCAGTTGCCTGCCTGCCAGCTTCTGTGTGAGGTTCACATTGGATACTGTGCCCACTAGCCCAGTGCCACCACTCATATCTGTTTTAACAATTGGTTAAGCTTTAGATTTAAAATAAATAATTTTTTTTCACTGTAATAGAAGAGCAGTTGCCTGCCTGCCAGCTCCTGTGTCAGGTTGGATGCCTTGCCCATTTGCACAGTCAGTGCCACCACTCATATCTGTTTTAACAATTGGTTAAGCTTTAGATTTTAAAGAAATCATTTTTTTCACTGTAATAGAAGAGCAGTTGCCTGCCTGCCAGCTTCTGTGTGAGGTTCACATTGGATACTGTGCCCACTAGCCCAGTGCCACCACTCATATCTGTTTTAACAATTGGTTAAGCTTTAGATTTAAAATAAATAAAAAAATTTCACTGTAATAGAAGAGCAGTTGCCTGCCTGCCAGCTTCTGTGTCAGGTTGGATGCCTTGCCCATTTGCACAGTCAGTGCCACCACTCATATCTGTTTTAACAATAGCTTAAGCTTTAGATTTTAAAGAAATCATTTTTTTTCACTGTAATAGAAGATCAGTTAGTTGTCTGCAAGCGTCTGGGTGTCAGGCCTACTTCAGCGTGTGCTCTGCAGACCTGTGCCAGCGTGCTTTGACAGTTGCCAATCATATCTGGTGTCTCTTTAGCATGCTTTTACAAAGAAAAAAGGTTTCCAGTGTAAGCTAATAGCAGACAGTCAGTGTCCTTCAAGCGGCTCTGTCAGGCCTTCCTTCAGCGTGTGCCCTGCACAACCCTGCTAGCGTGCTTTGACAGTTGCCACTCATATCTTGTGTCTCTATAGCGTGCTTTTACAACCAAAATTTTGTTTCCACTGTAATAGAAGAGCAGTTGCCAGCCTGCCAGCTTCTGTGTGAGGTTCACATTGGATACTGTGCCTACTTGCCCAGTGCCACCACTCATATCTGTTTTAACAATTGGTTAAGCTTTACATTTAAAATAAATAATTTGTTTTCACTGTAATAGAAGAGCAGTTGCCTGCCTGCCAGCTTCTGTGTCAGGTTGGATGCCTTGCCCATTTGCACAGTCAGTGCCACCACTCATATCTGTTTTAACAATAGCTTAAGCTTTAGATTTTAAAGAAATCATTTTTTTTTCACTGTAATAGAAGATCAGTTAGTTGTCTGCAAGCGTCTGGGTGTCAGGCCTACTTCAGCGTGTGCTCTGCAGACCTGTGCCAGCGTGCTTTGACAGTTGCCAATCATATTTGGTGTCTCTATAGCGTGCTTTTAAAACCAAAATTTGTTTTTCACTGTTATAGATTGAATAGCAGTTACTTGTCTTCAAGCGGGTGTCTCAGGCCTACAGTGTGTGCTCTGCAGAACTGTTCCAGTGCACATTGCCAATCATATCTGGTGTCTCTATAGCGTGCTTTTAAAACCAAAATTTGTTTTTCACTGTTATAGATTGAATAGCAGTTACTTGTCTTCAAGCGGCTCTGTCAGTCCTTCCTTCAGTGTGTGCTCTGCAGAACTGTTCCAGTGCACATTGCCAATCATATCTGGTCTCACAGTAGCTTGCACGCATAGTACCACTAATCCCAAAAAAAATGACAGGCAGAGGCAGGCCACCCCGCAGGGGCCGTCGTGGTCGTGGTGCTGTGATTCCCTTTTGCCCTAGAATAATGCCCAGTTTTCAGAAGCCACGTACCCTGAACTTGAAAAGTTCTGAGGACTTAGTTGACTGGCTAACACAGGACACCCAATCTTGTACAGCCTCCGCTCGGAACCTTGACGCACCATCCTCCTCCAGCTTAGCTTCAGGCACCTCTCAAGATAGCACTCACCCGCCTGCCGCCACCACCAAAACTAGCACCACAGCCGCTTTACTTGGTATGTCAGAGGAGTTATTCACACACCCGTTTGAAGAAATGAGTGATGCGCAACCATTATTGCTAGAGGATGTAGATAACAGGGATATGTCTCAGGCAGGCAGCATTAAACACATGGAGGTACGGTGTGATGATGATGATGTTGTACCCGCTGCTGCTTCCTTTTCTGAGTTGTCAGATACAAGCGAAGCGGTTGATGATGACGATGCGTCCATGGATGTCACGTGGGTGCCCGCTCGGCAAGAAGAAGAACAGGGCGAAAGTTCAGATGGGGAGACAGAGAGGAGGAGGAGGAGACGAGTTGGAAGCAGGGGGGGGGGTCGTCGCAAGGAGCTAGTGGCACAGTCAGACAGCATGCATCGGCCCCCGGGGTCAGCCCGACAGCATGCCAATCAACGCATGCTGTGTCCACCACCAGAATGCCGTCATTGCAGAGCTCAGCAGTGTGGCATTTTTTTTGCGTAAGAAGCCAATGTCACCAAGTCACCCCCTTGCCCAGCGTCTGACAGCTGGCTTGTCCGAACTATTAGCCCGCCAGCTTTTACCATACAATCTGGTTGAGTCTGAGGCGTTCAAAAAATTTGTAGCTATTGGGACACCGCAGTGGAAGGTACCCGGCCGGAATTTCTTTTCACAAAAAGCAATCCCCAACTTGTACTCGATTGTGCAAAAGGAAGTCATGGCATGTCTGGCACACAGTGTTGGGGCAAGGGTCCATCTGACCACTGATACCTGGTCTGCAAAGCATGGTCAGGGCAGGTATATCACCTACACTGCGCATTGGGTAAACCTGCTGACGGCTGACAAGCAAGGAATGTGTGGCATTGCAGAGGAGTTGGTGACACCGCCACGAATTGCAGGCAGTCCTGCTGCCACCTCCTCTACTCCTCCTACTCCATCCTCTTCCATAACCTCCTCGGCTGAGTCCTCTTGTGCCGCTGCTTCTTGCTCCACATCAACGGCACCCCCCCAGCTCCCCAGGTACTATTCCACATCCCGGATACGGCAGTGTCACGCCGTCTTGGGTTTGACTTGCTTGAAAGCAGAGAGTCACACCGGACAAGCACTCCTGTCCGCCCTGAACGCACAGGTGGAAAAGTGGCTGACTCCGCAGCAACTGGATATCGGCAAAGTGGTGTGTGTCAACGGAAAAAATTTGATAGCGGCATTGAAGTTGGGCAAGTTGACACATGTGCCGTGCATGGCACATGTGTGTAATCTGATCGTACAACGCTTTGTGCATAAGTACACAGGCTTACAGGACGTCCTGAAGCAGGCCAGGAAGGTGTGTGGCCATTTCAGGCGTATCTACACGGCCATGGCTCACTTTGCCGATATCCAGCGGCGAAACAACATGCCAGTGAGGCGCTTGATTTGCGACAGCCCTACACGTTGGAATTCAACACTCCTAATGTTCGACCGCCTGCTCCAACAAGAAAAAGCTGTTAATGAATATTTGTATGACCGGGGTGCTAGGACAGCCTCTGGGGAGCTGGGATTTTTTTTGCCACGTTACTGGACGCTCATGCGCAATGCCTGTAGGCTCATGCGTCCTTTTGAGGAGGTGACAAACCTAGTCAGTCGCAGTTGTGTGTGTGCGTGTGTATGGCTGTCTGCCTGTGTGTGTGTGTGTGTGACAGGGTGAAGATTTCTTGCACATGGGTGTGACAGGGTGAAGATTTCTTGCACAGGGCGCCCAAAGGCCTAAGGCTGGCCCTGCGCATGGGTCAGTGGCTCTGCACCAGACTTCCCTCCAATTGATCAAAGTTAAAGGATTTCAAGTGGACTGATTACAATTACAGGGCCTCTAAAGAGTCCTGTATTGTTATTTGTCGTCACTACCTTCCCGCGTCGGGAGTGGGTCATTTGCGCCCCTGCTGCCTTCCTTGCATGTGGTAGCTGTTTGTCAGGGATTTGTCAATCCATCTCTGCCAAGTGACCCTATGTAGGGGTAACAGTCCCTATTCTGCTCTGTGTCAGTGTGTATCATGGTCTCTGTGGACAGGGAACAGTCTCTATTCTGCTCTGTGTCAGTGTGTATCAGGGCTGGGCTTTGAGGACAGGTGTCAATGTTAGGTGATTTCTGCCCTTTATTGATTAAAAGCAGACTCTGCATCAACTGTGCAATTTTCCATGGGAGTTTTGCCATGGATCCCCCTCTGGCATGCCACAGTCCAGGTGTTAGTACCCTTGAAACAACTTTTCCATCACTATTGTGGCCAGAAAGAGTCCCTGTTGTTTTTAAAATTCGCCTGCCCATTGAAGTCAATGGGGGTCGCGCGGTTTGCGAACATTTGCGGAAGTTCGCGTTCGCCGTTCGCGAACCGAAAATTTCGGGTTCGCGACAACACTATTTATAATATCTAGACAGTATCTTTGTTTTTATGTTTTAAGCCCATTCTCCTCTAGACTATTTGCAAGACAGATGCAAGATGGGTGCCTTATTTCTTACAGGAGTTTGTTTTGTATTAATCTAGACTTGTTCCTTTTTATAAGCTTGGTTATCATAACCTTGATTTTTACCTGGCACTATATTCTCCAGTATATTCCATATATTTGAATATCACGGGGTTGCTGACCAACAACCTCTGGGGTATAATGGCTTGTCTGAACAGATACTATGACAATATCCCATTGATATCTTGTTTGGCTTTTTGATAAGGTTTATTATGTTTATGCAGCTCAATTATGGTTTTTAGAACTTTTAACTGTATTTGAACTCTGTCCCTCACACATGCAGATACACAGATGCAAACACTGACATACATACAGATGCACAAACACACAAATGACACACTGACAAGCATGTACATTCAAACACTGACAAATGTAGATACATAGACACACAGAAACAAACACTGACATACTTACAGATATAGACACACAAATGACACACATACAGATACAAACACCAACATATGCAGATACACAGACACACATGCAAATGCACAGACACACAGAAACAAATACTGAAACACATGCTGATGCATAGACACACAGGTACAAACACTCAGTGGCGTACTAAGGGGGGGGCGGGGGGGGCGGCCCGCCCCGGGTGCCACTGACTAGGGGGGTGCCATGACGCCCAGTGTCATGTGTCACCCCCCATCATTACGCTGCGGCGGCTGCGCACAGCCGCAGCACCTTTGCGGCCCGGCAGGACTTACTTCCAGGATGAGAAGGGGGAGGAGTGTTGTGGGCCGCGGCGTCGCGCAACGTGATGACGTCGTGCGCAGCGCCGTCAGCCCGCCTTC
This sequence comes from Pelobates fuscus, assembly GCF_036172605.1. Lineage (NCBI taxonomy): Eukaryota > Metazoa > Chordata > Amphibia > Anura > Pelobatidae > Pelobates > Pelobates fuscus. The sequence continues at coordinate 201,272,528 of NC_086319.1, forward strand.
ACGGAACTATCCAGCGGAAGGATCCAATATCCGGGCGGTGAGGCACCCAGTCGGTCAAGGCATCATCAAAATGTAAGTAGTCATTTTTTGTGATGGGGCTAAATTAATTAAAGGGGGGGGGGGGTGGATAATGGCCATTAAAGAATTAAAGGGGAGGGAGGTTTAATTAAAGGAGTGAGGATTAATTAAGGGGGTGTATTAAGGGGGGTGTGAATTAATTAAGGGGGCTGTATTAATTAAGGGGGAGTGAGGATTAATTAAGGGGGTATTATGAGGGGTATGGATTAATTAAGGGGGTGTATTAATTAAGGGAGTGTGGGTTAATTAAGGGGGCTGTATTAATTAAGGGGGGAGTGAGGATTAATTAAGGGGGGTGTATTAATTAAGGGGGGAGTGAGGATTAATTAAGGGGGCTGTATTAATTTAGGGGGGTGTATTAATTAAGGGGGTGTATTAATTAAGGGGGTGTGGATTAATTAAAGGGGTGTATTAATTAAGGGGGGTGTATAAATTAAAGGGGGTGTGGATTAATTAAGGGGGGCGTATTAATTAAGGGGGGAGTGAGGATTAATTAAGGGGGTGGATTAATTAAGGGCGGTGTGGATTAATTAAGGGGGCTGTATTAATTAAGGGGGGAGTGAGGATTAATTAAGGGGGGTGTATTAATTAAGGGGGGTGTGGATTAATTAAGGGGGGTGTATTAATTAAGGGGGGAGTGAGGATTAATTAAGGGGGTGTATTAATTAAGGGGGGTGTGGATTAATTAAGGGGGAGTGAGGATTAATTATGGGGGGTGTATTAATTAAGGGGGTGAAGATTAATTAAGGGGGTGTTTTAAGGGTGGTGGATTAATTAAGGGGGTTGTATTAATTAAGGGGGGTGTGGATTAATTAAGGAGGGTGTATTAATTAAGGGGGGAGTGAGGATTAATTAAGGGGGTGTATTAATTAAGGGGTGTGTGGATTAATTAAGGGGGCTGTATTAATTAAGGGGGAGTGAGGATTAATTAAGGGGGGTGTATTTAAGGCAGTGAGGATTAATTAAGGGGGTGTTTTAAGGGGGTGTGGATTAATTAAGGGGGGAGTGAGGATTAATTAAGGGGGTGGATTAATTAAGGGCGGTGTGGATTAATTAAGGGGGCTGTATTAATTAAGGGGGGAGTGAGGATTAATTAAGGGGGGTGTATTAATTAAGGGGGGTGTGGATTAATTAAGGGGGGTGTATTAATTAAGGGGGGAGTGAGGATTAATTAAGGGGGTGTATTAATTAAGGGGGAGTGAGGATTAATTATGGGGGGTGTATTAATTAAGGGGGTGAAGATTAATTAAGGGGGTGTTTTAAGGGTGGTGGATTAATTAAGGGGGTTGTATTAATTAAGGGGGGTTTGGATTAATTAAGGAGGGTGTATTAATTAAGGGGGGAGTGAGGATTAATTAAGGGGGTGTATTAATTAAGGGGTGTGTGGATTAATTAAGGGGGCTGTATTAATTAAGGGGGAGTGAGGATTAATTAAGGGGGGTGTATTTAAGGCAGTGAGGATTAATTAAGGGGGTGTTTTAAGGGGGTGTGGATTAATTAAGGGGGCTGTATTAATTAAGGGGGGAGTGAGGATTAATTAAGGGGGTGTATTAATTAAGGGGGGAGTGGATTAATTAAGGGGGGTGTATTAATTAAGGGGGGTGTGAATTAATTAAGGGGGTGTATTAATTAAGGGGGGAGTGAGGATTAATTAAGGGGGTGGATTAATTAAGGGGCTGTATTAATTAAGGGGGAGTGAGGATTAATTAAGGGGGGTGTATTAATTAAGGCAGTGAGGATTAATTAAGGGGGTGTTTTAAGGGGGGTGTGGATTAATTAAGGGGGCTGTATTAATTAAGGGGGGAGTGAGGATTAATTAAGGGGGTGTATTAATTAAGGGGGGTGTGGATTAATTAAGGGGGGTGTATTAATTAAGGGGGGAGTGAGGATTAATTAAGGGGGTGTATTAATTAAGGGGGGTGTGGATTAATTAAGGGGGCTGTATTAATTAAGGGGGGTGTGGATTAATTAAAGGGGGTGTATTAATTAAGGGGCAGTGAGGATTTATTAAGGGGGGTGTATTAATTAAGGGGGGTGTATTAAGGGGTGTGTGGATTAATTAATGGGGGTGTATTAATTAAGGGGGTTGTGGATTAATTAATGGGGGTGTATTAATTAAGGGGGTTGTGGATTAATTAAGGGGGGTGTATTAATTAAGGGGGGTGTGGATTAATTAAAGGGGGCTGTGGATTAAAGAATTAAAGGGGGAGGTTTAAATAATGGGGGTGCAGGTTTTTTTTTATTAAGGGGGTTGCAGTATTCTATTTATTAAGGGAGGATGTGCACTGCAGATTTTTGTTTTTTTGTTAAGGGGGTGTGCAGGGTTTTTATAAGGGGGGTGTGCAGGTTTTTTGTTATTAAGAGGGGTTGTGCACGTTTTTGTTTTTTATTAAGGGGGTGTGCAGGGTTTTTTATTAAGGGGTGTGCAGGATTTTTATGTGTAGGGAGTGAATGAAATTTATGTGATCGGGGTGCAGGGTTTTTATGTGTAGGGAGTGTATGAAATTTATGTGATCGGGGTGCAGGGTTTTTATATGAAGGGCGAGACAAGGGGCTTTGTAGAAAGGAGCAGGGCAGTTCTCACCAGCCCCTTTCTACAAAAGCACTGGTCTTCCCCCTTCTACAAAACTGGCGCATTTTACAAATGCTACAAGCAGTTTACAAATTTGTGCAATAAATATTATTGAAAACATTGAAAAAAATGTGGGTGTTTTCTTACATTTTTATTATGGGGAGGGGGTGCCACACTCAGGGTCCGCCCCGGGTGCCAAATGCTCTAGGTACGCCCCTGCAAACACTGACATACATACAGATACAGGCACACAAAATGACACACTGATGCACATACTGCCAAACATACAGATATGCAGATACAAACACTGACACATGCTACACAGACATGCAGATACAAACACTGACACACATGCAGATGCATAGACACAGCAGTGGTTCCCAACCTTTTTTCACTCATATTAGCAAAATGTTTGTTATTAATATAGTTGCTGTTATTTAAATTTTATAACTTTTCCTCTGGCCCATCTCCCCTTTTTTCTCAATCCTAGAAACCCCCATGCTTCTCCTCTTCTCCATATATATATATATATATATATGTGTGTGTGTGTGTGTGAATATGCGTGTGCGCTGGATGGTGTATTTTGTATGTTGTATATATTGGCCCCAGCAGCATCCTATAATGTATGCATGTTCAGGTGAGTGCAGCCCTCTTGGTTTATTTTATATATTTGGGAGTCCAGGCCAAGTCCTTGGTTTTGCACCCCTCCCTGTCACAGGTGCCTCATTCCAGGACCCTATTTAGCCTTGACTTGCAGAGAGTCCCAGTAAGGAAGTATTTCCCAAGTAAGTGGATTAATGCCATAAAAGTAAGCATTAGGCTGCTAGAGTAGGACCTGCCAAGAATGGGGTACATTGACGTTGTGGCAGGTTTATGCAATATATGATCATATAATGTAACTAAACCCCCATTATTTTTTGCCTAGGTGAGGTGTTTTTAAATAAAACTATTGCAATCTGTAAGATTTGAAAGCATTGTTTAGTGAATAAGCGAGTGCGCTGGATTGTGTATTTTGTATATTTTATATATTGGCCCCAGTAGCACCCTATAATGGATGCATGTTTAGGTGAGTGGAGTCCTCTTGGTTTTTTATATATATATATATATATATATATATATATATATATATATATATATATATATATATGTGTAGAAAGGCCATTAGGCCTGAATTTGTGGGAGGAGTAAGTCCCTTAATTAAACTCCCAGCCCCTACTCCCCTCTGATGTTTAAGTTCAAATGTTGCCGCTCAACTTCCGGTTCCACTGACTTCCCGGTTCCACTGACTTCCGGTCCAGGCGTCCTATCCAGCTGCAGTATCCGGCAGAATCCTCCGTCCGGTGCAGCAATCTGTCTTCCTAAACAGCCAACCGTGAGTCATACTTACCCCTCATTCTGGTCTCCTCCACGCCGCTCGGGGGTCTTAGCAGGGGGCCGGAACCCACATGGGATCACGTTAACTTTAATGGAGACCACCCACGGTTTCCACACTCAGGCACCTCGGGGATCGGTTGGTACAACCTTTCGTCAGTACCCCTCCCCCCCCCCCCACTTATTGCCTAGGTAACTGATTCTTTATGTGTAACTGCATTAGGACAGTGTCTGTTGGCTCTGAGTCCATGCTATGCTTTTAAACAGTATGTGTAAAGGCTGTATTCTCAGTTCTACACATTTCTAATAGATATTACGGCAAAATGCTTCTATCTGTGAAAACTTTCACACATGCTTTCCGTTGCGGCTTGTGTCAGTTTTCATATGCCAGTCAGTGGGCTGTTATTGCCACCTTGTGGTTTACATTATTGGTTGATTCCTTTCTTTATGTTTACTTTTGACAATATTGTACCATTTCTTTATGTACGGATGTTAACAGATCATTTATCTTTATATTACAGCCAAATTGCCAAGTCCTGGTTCTTGTCTAACAAACCAGATATTGTATTTGTTTACTTCAATTTATGTATTTTGAAGGCCTCAGGCAGCCTTCACTCTAAAACTTGTCACTCTGTCAAGAGCTCACGTTGCGCTCATACGTCACGTTCACACACATCATCTGTCTCAGCTGTTAACCAAGAGATACTAATTACAATATTATACAATTTCTTTACATACAGATATTAATCTTAGCTCTGTTAAATTTCTTTGGTCTCCACAGATCGCCCATTTGTCGTATATTACAGCTAAATTGTCAAGTCCTGGTTCTTGTCTTACAAACCAGGTATTGTTTTTATTTACGACAGGTCATGTATTTTTCAAGGCCTCACATTACGGTCATACGTCACGCTCACGAAGATCAACATCTGTTTCAGACCCCTAGGTTCTTCTACGATATCGCCAACTACCGCGCCTCTCTACTTAAATACTCAAAGGTTCAAGCTCCAGGGTATAATCACTATCAAGGTTAGTATCCACCAATTACATAATTTTCTAAGTATCCCATAGAAGGTGCGTGAATTGGCTTACAGGGTCTGGGCTCCGGACCTAGCTTAACGAGATTTTTCATGTCCCACAAAGCCATCTCCCACCTGAACACAGAGTCCCAGACTCCATTATGAAAGAAATCCTGGATGGGAAGGACGTGTGTCTGGTGTCATTGCTTATAGCCTCCCAAGACGTGCCGGAGAACAGGGCTTATAACTTTGGGTATATTTTGGTGGCTCTTAAAACCAGAGACCCTCGGCTCAACAAAATTATCTATTCCCCATTTCGTTTTGGCTTTCGGGATATACCGTGATGTCATCTGCTCGGTATATCCCCACAGGAGAGCGGAACTGGACCTCTATCTCCATAAAGTGGTGGATTTGGGCGTCAAGTACGGGTGCTCATCTTTTTATGATTATCATAAATCGATATCAGGGAAAGCGGCGACACATCTGAAACAATTTAAGATAAGAATTAACTGGTGTCAGATGGATACAGAATTATTCTGCCGCCACTTCGCTGGTCTGAGGCCCCCGTCTTGTGCCATATGTAATTCTTCAACTCACTTGGATGATTTGTGCCCTTCTGTAGCTGATCCATCCACCCCCACTCCCACCCCTCAATCCACTTCCACTCCTCACAATAAACAAGAGGGTGGTCAGCGGGATAAACTGAGTAGGCCCATCTCCTTTCTAGGGAAAGCTCAGGTGTGCAACAATTTCAATGCAGGTTCATGCAGCTTCAGCGCCTGTAGATTGTTGCACATCTGCTCTATCTGCTTCAGGGCACACACTAAGACCATGTGCCTGGCCAGGTTGTCCCCTAGCAAGTGACTAACCAACATTAATATCGACAACCTGTTTTTTTACTTGAAAACTCATCCAAGTAGACATCTATTGGAATATTTGTTAACAGGGTTCACCCAGGGCTTTCTCACGGGTCTCGTAGCCATCCCCTCAGGCACGCTGGAATGCCCCAATCTCCTATCAGCCTGCCTAGACCCAGAGGCCACGGATGCTCTCCTTTCCACAGAAATAGCACACGGTTTCATGATCGGCCCCTTCACCTCCTCACCGTTTTCCTTCTGGCGCACTAATCCCATTGGCATAGCTGTGCACAAATACTCAATTAAAAAGCGCATGATTATCGATTTATCGGCACCGCACTCTTCTTTTGTTCCCAGCATTAACGCACTCATTCCCGCAGACAAATTCTCACTACAGTACGTAAAAATTGACGACGCTATACAAACCATCATTTCAAATGGTAGCAACGCTTGGCTTAGCAAAACAGACATAACCAATGCATTCAAATTACTGCCCTTGCACCCATCACTTTGGCACTTGCACGGTGTTAAATAAATGGCGAAACAGGTACTATTTTTCCACGCGACTCACTTTCGGGTCCAGAAGCAGCCCTAAACTGTTTGATATTTTCGCAGAAACTCTATGCTGGCTGCTTCTGAACATTCTCAGGTGTCACGCCGTCATTCATTATTTGGATGACTTCCTAATAAGAGAACCGAGCGCACGCACACCCACCAATATCCTCAGCACCTCAGCACTTTTTTCCACTCTCGGGGTACCTTTTTTCCCTCTAAAATGATTGGCCCCACTACTAAACTTACTTTCTTGGGTATAGAGCTGGACTCTCGTACCTTCCGCGCCAGCCTTCCCCCCGACAAACTGGTCTGCTTGAGAGGGGAGATAGACATGTTCCTGCGGAATGATGTATGCACCAGGAAAGAACTTCAGTCCTTATTGGGGTCCCTGAATTTTGCGATGCGCATCATTCCGCAGGGAAGGTCTTTTGTATCCAGGCTTCTCTGTCTGCTTCACGGGGTACCGGTCGCCTGCCCAATTGCGTTGGACCAGCACGCCAAAGCTGACCTACTCATGTGGGGGAAGTTTTTGACTGAGTGGAACGGTATCTCCATGTTTATTCCCCCTCTCTCCGACTCCTCACCCTGCATTTACACTGACGCTGCAGCCAACACGGGTTTCGCAGCTATATTCGGTAATCACTGGTTTAGTGGTCACTGGCCAGCTGAGACGGATGCCTTGCCGGGTTTTAGAGAGACTTCAGCCCTTTTTGAAATTTACCCCGTCGTGGCGGCCGCACACACCTGGGGTCATCTCTGGTCCGGCAAGGCAATAAAATGCTATTCCGACAACTCGTCAGCTTGCGATATCATTAACAAGGGGCACTCTTCCTCCCTTACCATTATGTGGCTGATTCGCAAGCTGACCTGGCTGGCAGCAACCATCCAGTTCCACTTAATTTGCATTCACATCCCAGGTATTCACAACACGGCCGCTGATGCTCTCTCTCGATCTCAATTCCAGGTATTCTTCCAGGCACTCCCGTCAGCCCACCATCAACCATCCAGAACACCGAGGTTTCACGAGTTAATCCTGGATTGAACACACTTATGCACCACGCTAGGACTCTTACGCACCAAGCACTATCACCTAACACAACTATCACCTACAGTAGGGCACTTACCATTTTCAATAAATTCACAGCTGAATTCGGATTACAAGGTGATTTTTCTACCCAAACTATGGTGGCTTTTTCCTCCTTTTGCCACTTACATTTAAAACTTTCCCACAATACAATTAAACTATACCTCACGGGGGTGCAGCATCACAGCCTCACAAATTTCCCTAACAACACCCCCTTTTTGTCATCATACCCCATCAAGAAAATCTTAAAGGGTATCTCTAAAGTTTCGGTTCCACTTATCACCACCAGACTTCCGATAGATGGTCCTATCTTTAGATTACTTAGCAATATTCTTGACGAATCCCCATTTGATCCCAACACAAACCTGGTGATCAAGTCTGCTATCTATTTAGCTTTTTATGGGTTCCTAAGACCTAGGGAATTTACCGTTGTGTGTGTTTGTCACACACAGCCTTAAAACCTCACAACTCACAAAAGTAGACGATTACTACATTCTCACAATCCCATCTACCAAAACTAATCATTCACTACACCCCACTATCATTCCTCTCTTTCCAACAGATAATGCTTGGTGTCCAATTAAGGCACTAGACCACCTACGGTCAACTCATAACACGCACTTACCAGACTCATCGCTCTTCCAACTACAAGGGCACCCACTCACCACAGCAAAATTCACAACGCATGTTAGAATCTTATTGGTAAAACTGTGTTACAACCCAGCTTCGTTCTCCGGGCATTCCTTCCACATAGGAGCCGCTTCATCAACTTCTAGTACAAACACCCCGGTCCACAACATAAAGAGACTGGGTCCATATACAATACGTACATTCCATGACCAGAAAGAGAGCTCCGCCAAGCCTTCAGGAATTTAGTTATGTAACAAATGCAATAAAGTGTGTTTTTTCGAACTTCTCTTTGCCCTCTTTTATTTACAGGCCCACTCGGACGTTGGTTTCGGCACACCACAACCAACTTTCATCTCAGACACTATCCATTACATATTAAATTCCGAGCACAAGTAGAAAGGCCATTAGACCTGAATTTGTGGGAGGAGTAAGTCCCTTACCTAAACTCCCAGCCCCTACTCCCCTCTGACGTTCAAGTTCAAGTGTTTCCCACCCACCAGCACCCTTAGAACATACAATGCTCCTTGGTGGGCCCTCTTTTATTTACAGGCCCACTCAGACTTGGTTTCGGCACACTACAACCAACTTTCATCTCAGGCACTATCCATTACATATTAAATTCCGAGCACAAATATATATATATATATATATATATATATATATATATATATATATATATATATATATATATATATGTGTATATATATATATATATATATATATATACACACACATACACATACATATGCATACATACAAATACATACAAACATACACACACAACCAGGCCCCTCATGGCACGTATGTATCGGGTGGCCCTTAGTGCATGGGCCACCTGATGGACCCACTCCCTCTGTGGTTCCCGACCTGTGCGATGCAGCTGCATGGCAGTGTCGACATTCCCAAATTTTATTTGCATACCCCAGGGTAACTGGATTTTACTGGCACACAGCATACATCTATTATCTTTTATTTAATATAAGGCAAAGAGACTTTACAAAGCCATACAATGAACATTATATGCACATTTGTAATAACATAGCATGCAGAAATTAAATGTAAAGGATAAAAAATTTAATTGACATGCAACTAAAGATATGACAGCATTATGTCACAATGTGTTTTTAAATACAAGCATTGTATGGCATTTTTCTTAAGTCTTGCTGGATGTACTTCCATGTTCCTGGAAACCACCTGAGAGAGTTAAAAAAAATGTATTTAGTTTTTCATGATACACACATATCCATGTGACAAATGTATTGTGATTAATATAGATATTTTTTTATCATTTGCTAAAAGCATTAATAAACAGTGTATGCCCAATGAGTGCCTGAATACCAAGGGGGCAGACAAAAAAAAAAAGAAAAAACATTAAAATGTAGGTTGACTAACTGAAATGCATAAATGCAAAAATGTATATGATATATATTTTATGAGTTCATGAGTTTGAGGTTGTTTTGTAAAAAGTGTTTTGTTGTTGTTGTAGTTATTTTAGACATTTAGAAGATATTCCCCTTCATAGAGGAGAAGGAATTTTTAAGTATTATTGTGTATTTGTGCTGCCCTAGGCAGGACGGTGCTGGGGCACCCCTCTCCCCAATTTAAATTTTACCCACCCTTTCCTGTCAAGGCTGCACTTTGACTGACAGATGCTCACTCACTGACAGACGCAGACACTCATTGACAGACACACACTCATATACACTGACAAACAATGACATACACACACTCACTGATTTGACACACTTTGAAAGACAGACACACACTATTACTCGGACACACACTGACAGACGCACGCACTCTCTGACCGACACATACACACACTTACAGACACACACACACATTTATTAACAGACACACATATCCACCAACACTCACAAATTATTATTTTTTAAATCCACCCAGCCTCCCTGGGAGAGGGTCCAGGGGGCTGCTGGGCGGCAGGCTGGGTGGCAGACAGGGTGAGTAGGCGTCGAGGGAGCTCTTATTTTCCTGTTCAGCTCCCTCGCGTGACGCTTAGTGATGCCGGGAGCCGTGTGACGTCATATTCTGGGTCCTGGCTTCATTAAGCCGCCCGTGAGGGAGCTGAGCAGGAAGAGATCAGGTGAGCATGCTTGGGGGTCATTGAGGCTTCTCAGAGTATCTGGGCTTCACCGGTTGTGCTAGTACCGAAGCGAGACGGTACGACTCACTTTTGTATTGACTACCGGAAACTTAACGACCGAACTGTCACGGGCGCTTACCCCATGCAGCAGATCGACTAATTTCTCGTGAACTTCCTAACTACCCAGACCTGTGCAAGGGGTATTGGCAAATCCCTCTGCACTCGGCAGCCATTCCCAAATCAGCATTCGTCACCCCATTCGGGCTATACCAATTTCAATTTATACCACGATCCAACGAATGGCTCACCGACACTTAGACGGAATGCAGGACTTCGCATGTGCCTACCTAGACGATATTGCCATCTATAGTGGCACATGGGAAGCCTACCTGAAGCACTTAGCTACGGTCTTTCAGAAGATACAGGAGGCCGGTCTCACTCTAAAACCAGAAAAGTGTCATCTGGCATGGCAGAGGTTCAATATCTTGGTCACAGAGTAGGATCAGGGAAACAAAGGCCTGATCCAGCCAAAGTAGAAGTCATTGCAAACTGGCCCCAACTACACACACAAACCCAGGTACTAGCGTTTCTTGGCACCCTGAGTATAGCCCCCTGGCTAAACCCCTTACTGACTTAACCAAAAAGTAATTGCCCAAACAAGTAGCTTGGTCCCCGGAGTGTGCAACAGACTTCCAAAGACTTAAAATGGCCCAGACCCTACTAAAGAATTTCTTGTTCATACAGATGCCTCAATGTTTGGGCTGGGAGCCGTGCTAAGCCAAGTGGGGGACGACAGGATGGAACACCTAGTGGCATATCTCAGCCATAAACTACTACCCCGAGGAGTCAGTTAAAGAATGCCTGGCTCTGGTATGGGCATTAAAGAAACTCCAACCTTATCTATATGGTCGTTCCTTCACCTTAATGACAGACCATAACCCCCTCATTTGGCTAAACCGGGTTTCTGGAGACAACTGCTGCATGTTATGCTGGAGCCTGGCCTTGCAACCCTACAATTTCACCTTGCAATACCGGCCAGGCAAGCAAAATGGTAATTCAGATGGACTTTCTCACCAAACGGAACAAGAACCTTAACCCCGACATCCCCAAGCCAACCCGGCAGGGTCTAGGCAGGTATGCCGATCCATGGAACTAAAGGGGAGCAAAGTTGTTACGAACGCTGGTATAGTAGATACCCTGTTCGCCTATTTCTCCCCAACTGCTGAGCCTGAGTGATTATAGCTGCAGTTCGGATGTAGATACGAATAGTTCCAGACGAATGCAGCATCCAAGTAGTTTCTCCCCAGCAAGTAGACAGTTAACCAAACATGAGCCTAGACTTCATGAAGGGTACAACAGGAATAAAGTTTAATGATGCCACACTGGCTCCTAAATGGACCTTGTGGGGGACAGGGACACAAAGGTTACAGCCAATAATATTACAGTGACAAAGTGTCACACTCCCAATACAATCAGATTATTCCCTCTCAATTATCTCCAGGCAGTAAAAACATATTTTCTCCAAAACTTAGAAAGTACCCATATCCATAACCATGCCATATCCCCTGATAGCCCTGATCTGGGTGACCAACATATCACAAAAATCACCCAGATCAGTTCAGGGGTTTTCACATTTTATGGAAGTCCCATTTGTACCGACAGCACACGAGGCTCCTGCCCAGAAACAGTTCCATGAGTTTAGGCTGTGCAGTCACAAAAACAAAATAATACACGAATGGATCCCCCTGAATTATAGTAGCGATTGTTCCCCTTGTTCGTGGGAGCCAAACTACCAAACAGCACTCTCCTATCTGTTCAGGAAAAGGAAGCAGGAGTTCGTATGGTTTGACCGGTGTTCGGGAAGTCGAGAATCCAATTTTAGTTCCAGACACTCGACAACCAAGTCCCGCTGCCTCCTTTCGTGCAATCAAGATTTTCTCTTGCACGTGGCGTTTGGCTATACAAACGACAGCCACACAGGGAGAGCGCTTAATTGACGGTTTCCTTTGAAGATAATGAGTCTGGGGGGTGGTCGGTGTTCGGTAATTACAGCTACCTGACCAATAAAACATATAACGTCCCGAATAGCATGCTATTTTCCTCACAAAGGTATAAAAAAGGCAAGTGCTAATTAAGATATTTGATATGTATACAAGCAAAATAAGAACAATAATAAAAAATCTGAACTATAAAATAGTCCAAAAAAAATGTCTTTAAATACATGATATGCTTTAGGTAGTGGATAAAACCAAGTGGTGAAGTTCTAGATGGAGCAAGGGATGTTTGGGTAGGCCTGTAAAAGGGTCCACCAAGATGAATGGCTTAATAAAGGGAGGGATTGGGTAAGTGGGCTAAAAGGTGATCTCGGCCCAGAGCAAGGAGAGGGCTGTGTATTTACAGGCCGGGTCATTTCTCCCACAACTACAGGCTTTGCCTACCGGCTCAGCCTTCTCATTTGTGGTCAGATACAATAAGAAGAGTTATAGCAATGGTGGTGTTGGTCGGTTGTGGTGTGCCAGAACCCACGTTCAGGTAGGCCTGTAAAAAAGAGCAAAACGTTTAATACTAAATACATGTTGACATTACATAACCAATACTTAAATGCATGTTTCAATTTTACTCTCAGGTTAAGGGATATATCTGGCATATGCCGGTGACTCTGATGATATGTACTGGGATATTACTAGAGGTAGTAGGAGCAGCGCGTATTCTTTTAGAATGACCGGAAAATGTTGAAGATTGTATTCGAGTAACTTTAAGGTGTTGTGAGCTAGTTTAAGGTTGAGGTGGCAAAAAATATGTAAACGCTGCCATGGAATCGAATGAGTATGGTGTGATGATTTGATATGCAGAAGTGAGTTTATTGAAAGTGGGCAGAGCCCAGCGCATGAACAGGCAGCACTGGCAAAAAGTGTTGCATGTGCCAGCAACCTAACATGGCCATGTGATAAGATAATCTAGCATTAAATCCTGAAATGTAGGGGTTTGGTAGGTCATCTGGCTGCCATGAGATAGTTCAGAAGAATATGAGAAATTGTGATCGAGTCACAGCATTGTTGCTATGTTGTAAAGCCTGGTATGGGTATGTGGAGAAAGTAGAGTTCCTGTGATACTACCAGCCAGACCACTTCCTAATCAACCTTATTATTGTTAGTAGTAGTAATCCCCATGCTGCGGATTTACTAAAAGAGGGTGGGTTCCGTGTCACTATGAGAAATGTGTTATGGATCCAGTTAACTGTGAAATTGGCTGCAATCCAGTGTGGGCAGCTGTATCAGTTCAGAAATGAAGGACAATTGTGGAGTGAACATGGCTTCCCTGTTCTGGTAGGATAGAAAGTGTAGCGACATAAACAGGACTGCTTCAAGTATGTGACAAACGTAAGAGCGCTATTGTTGGTGGGTGAACTAGGGAGCAGGTTGAGCGGGTGGGAAATGAAAGAGCTCCCTTGTGTAAGGTGCATGGTAAAGTTCAGAGGACCAAGGAGAGACTGGAGATGCATATGGAAAACCGGCATCATTGCCCAGAAAGTATTTTCCCTTTCCCTGATACGCTGGACTAAGTCTGCGGGGAGGCCTAACTACAATGAAGTCAAGTCTAATGTATTTCCAGATATTAAATTGGAGTAGTGGCCAATGGTTGATCAAGACAAAGGAGTGCCAAAGGATGTACCTTTGGAGTATGGCATTTGGTTCCTTAATCATTACAATCATTTAGATCAGGTATAACTGAGGGACCGTACTGACATACAAGAGGAGTCAACAATATTCACTAAATATTAGGCAAATGTAACTGGGACCAATTCACTGGAGCAACTTGAAGATGAGGGATATGGCCTTTTCATAGTCAAGCTACTTCTGTGGCCTTTAAGGTAGGCCAAATATAATTGCTTATGGTAAGCCTAATGCTGGGAACTTTAAAGAATGAGGAGCCAATAATAAAATTAAGCAGATATTATTGGTTATTATTCCTATTGATTAGGCTAACATGATAGGTGCACCTACACAGAAAGGGGTTGTCAGAAGAACCCCAACATGAAACCAATACTTGATTCTGCCACTGACGGTAATTAAGTTAAATGAGTCTTAACTAGCAGATTAGGTGATAGAAGTCAAATGACGCCTGTGCAGAAACCTACTGTGAAACCTGTAATTAGAAACTAAACTAGAGGAGGAGAATTGTTGTGAGAATTAAGTATTGATGGTGACGCCTCTTAGTGACAAAAGGTGAGAACAAATACGGAATAGTCAGGTTGTTCCTAAGCTTTGAACTACTGACAAGTCTCGTAACCATGTCCTTCCCAAGGAACAAGAACTTTCTATACAGATAATAGCATTAGACTCGAAACATGTGCTGGATAGTAACTGGCTGTGTAACCTTGAGGTGATGGAAATAAGGCGCATGATGTAAGATACTATGGTAGGACCTCCAAAGTCAGGAGATTCTATATGTCACTAGTTTGTCAACAATTGTACATAAGGATGAAAGGATGTGAGCCATCATGTCCTACATCCCTGCCATGCTGACTGTGTTTCCAGTCTGGGTGCTGTCACAAGGTAGGGGAGCCCAGAGCAGGAAAACTGGAGTCTATACAGCAGTTTTATGAGCCGAAGAAGGAAATGTGCTTTATATATATATATATATATATATATATATATCGGAGCTCAGCGGTAAATGTGGGATGGTACAAGATCGCCAGGAACTGGGGCTGGCGGTATCCTGGGTTACAGTTGGAGTGATTGAAATATCTTACTAGTTCTGAGGTGTGCAACATCTATATGTAGAGTAAATGTGACAGTCATGTAGGTGATAGTATAACTTTGTATCAACTGGCAACTTGCATAGTGCCCAATGGAGAAAAATTAGCTAGGCGAGGGGATGGTTAGGCCCTACTAAGTGCCCAGTGGCTCTGAGAGGTATGACTTGGCCAAGGGACTGAGACCACTGAACAATGTGGCGGGAATGTGACAAGTAAGAGATGCAAAGTAGTAGCCGTGACATGTGTGTGTGACCCTATATAAAACCTAGACAGGTAGAAGCAAGGTTCTAGCTATGAGTTGGGCCGATGGATGAATACCTCTGCATGAGGATGGGTGTAGGCCTTGCGTGACTGAATTACAAATATACAGTAATATGGCTGTGGCAGAACCAACCTCGCCACTGTGAACTGGAGAAGCCTGGTTGCTAGCCTCCTGCCCTGCGACTATGGCCCTGGGGTGTATTAACCCTTTAAGAACTGTATTTGGGCACAATGGGGTTTTGTATGCTGTTCCTGGCCCTTTAAATACTTTGGAGCAGTATTACAACTTTTAAACTGGCACTTCGGATGCAGTCGAAGTGCTGAAGTCATCGAAGTGGCCACCATTAGACAGTTGAACACGTGGCGGCGGCCATTTTAATCCAGTCGAACGCAGTGAGCTATACCTTCTCCTACCCTTTGACACTGCGGCTGGAGACTAAGTCCCGTTCGAAGATTCAAACACACGTTCGAACGGGACTTTGTCATTTTGGGACTTTGTCCCAAACATTGAGGCATCTGTATGAACAAGAAATTCTTTAGTAGGGTCTGGGCCATTTTAAGTCTTTGCAACAACTAAGCCCGCCATCAGGAGACCTGGGGTCTGTACCATCTACTCCCCAACCAGCACCAGAAATGAGGGACCTCATAGACTGGTCCTGGGAAGACCCACAGATGGCAGGTGGAGATGGGACGGCGGTCTCTCTACCGGCCCTACTGGGATGCTGGGCAGTCGGCCCAGATCCCCAGCGGCAGTGTGAAGTGTAGGGAGTGGAGAGCACCGTCTCCCCTCCCCAGCGGCAGTGTACACTGCAGAGAGAGGAGAGCAGCGTCCTCCTTCCCCAGCGGCAGGGTGAGCTACAGGGATGCTGGGCGGTCAGCTCAGAACCCCAGTGGCAGTGTCAAATGCAGGGAGTGGAGAGTAGTGTCTCCCCTCCCCAGCGACTGAAAGTGTGTAAGGGAGAGGAGCTTGTTACCCCCTCTCCCCAGCGGCAGCATAGCCCACCAAGGGGAGACACTAAGTTCCAAACTGGCGCAGATGGGACCATGGTCTCTGCGCCCAAGCTACAAGGAGTACGGACAGTCGGTCCTGCTTCCCAGTGGCAGAGTCGTCTACTGGGAGGGGAGAATCTCGTCCCCCCTCCCCAGCGGCAGCCTAGCCCACCAAGGGGAGATAAGCCCCACACCGGTGCAGCTGGGACCGTGGTCTCTGTGCCCAAACCACAGGGGATAGGGACAGTCGGTCCTGTCCCCCTGCAGCAGGGCTATTTATCAAAAGGGGAGACAGTCGGACTCCTCCTCCAGCAGCACCGGGTCCAGGGAGAGGAGCCTACCACCCCCTCTTCACAGCTGGGCACCAACCAGACTACTCCAGCTGAAGTGCTGGCACCAGGGCAGAGTACCGCTGGTCTCTGTCCATTCAGCAACCCACCGATCCGGAGCGCCAGTAACCCCCAGAGCCGAGGTGGAGTTCCTGGACATGGACAAGCTACCCACTACCCCAGGTTTAGTAACTCTTTATTGTGGGTGGGCTGTTCTGCTGATTGTGTTCTGTGGGTGGGTTGCTGGACTAACCAGGGCACTGACCAACAGAAGGTCAGATACCCTGTTAGTCTGGATGGTAAAGGGGAGAAATGTGGCGGAACCAACCTCGCCACTGTGAACTGGAGAAGCCTGGTTGCTAGCCTCCTGCCCTGCGACTATGGCCCTGGGGTGTATTAACCCTTTAAGAACTCTATTTGGGCACAATGGGGCTTTGTATGCTGTTCCTGGCCCTTTAAATACTTTGGAGCAGTATTACAACTTTTAAACTGGCACTTCGGATGCAGTCAAAGTGCCGAAGTCGTCGAAGTGCCGAAGTCGTCGAAGTGGCTGCCATTAGACAGTCGAACACGTGGCGGCGGCCATTTTAATCCAGTCGAACGCGGTGAGCTATACCTTCCCCTACCCTTCGACACTGCGGCTGGAGACTAAGTCCCATTCAAAGATTCGAACACACGTTCGAACAGGACTTTGTCATTTTGGGGTGTAAAACAATTGAACCCCACGGAAACACAACCCCAGTTTCACTTCGACAGAAGTCGAAGTGCGTTCGACGATTCGAACGCCGCCTTCGGATTGGACTTTGTTATTTTCAGGGCAGAAATAGACCGACCACACAGCCTAAATCTGTGGAACTGTTTTGGGCATGCAAACAGGCGTGCGGTCGGTCCAAAGATACTTTTTAATATTTCTGGAACCACTGAACGGATTTTCACGAATTTTGAATATGTTGTTCCACAAGTTGTGTTGTTCATATATTGTATAAAAATGTATACATTTTAGCTCGGAGATAATTGAGTCGATACAGCAAGAAACTCAATTATCTCCCAAGCAGAGGGGAGGGAATATGTGGGATGTAACCACTGTCTGATTGGTTAATGCCTAATTGCCTGTGGGCGTCTCCCATGCAAAGGGGCACTGCATAAAAGCAGAGTACCTGCCATTAAACATGAGTTTGAGTTCTACTTTACCCTCAATTTGGAGTACCGTCTATTATTGGGGGAATCTGCTACAAAGGATTGCTTTGCTTGTCATATTCCCTTGCTAAATCCCTGCTAAGCTCTTGTAAGATTTGGTTCCTGTTTTGCTCTCTGGAGGAGTCTACGGTGGTTATGGTGTCTGCTGCAGTGCTTGGAGGCCTCATTAAGCGCTAGGAGCATCCTTCAACGGAGGTACCCAGTCGGGGTGCCAGGTGATCCGTTACAATGGCCGACACCAATACTTTTAACAGTCAGTGGATCTATCCCTAAGGAATGTAGGGCAATAGAAACTTAATGAATTGATCAAGTATGTTGGAACGTACGTATCTTGACCAACTAGCGTGATCCTAACAAGGAAGCTAAGGGAATATGAAGAGCATAGCAATCCCTGTAGTGATTATAGCTGTTCCCTCCCAACTCAAGTCAAGGCTGCGAATTGCGGGTCAAGTAGAACTGAAGGTTTAATGGTACAGCTGCTTCTTTTATACAATATTTCCCCACAAGGTTACCGCCCATGTAATCACCAAGATCAGAGCGGGGGTTCAAACGTTTTCTGGAAGTCTCTTTTGACCGACCGCAAGCATGGCTTTCATGTCCAAAATAGTTCCACAGATTTAGGCTGTGCAGCCGGTCTATTTCCAATACTAAGTTCTGTTCGAATGCACGAACAGGGGCCGTTCACGCAAATACCCAATGTTCAAGTGGCGTTCGAAATGCCGAACGCCATTCGACTCCCGTCGAAGTTCCATAGAAGGTAAAGTTCAGTGGTGTTCGTGCCGTTGCATGTCCGATTTGAGTTCCATAAACTCGACTGCAAAACACAGCTGGCCGCGTTCGGCTAAACAAGATGGCCACCAACACATGTTCGAATATACGAATAGCGTCCACTTTGACTACTTCGGCACTTCGGCTGTTTCCGAAGTGCCATTTCGAAAGTGCAAATCTTTTCCAATAATATTTAAAGGGGCAGGAATAGTGTCTTAAAACCCAATAAGCCCAAATATAGTGGCCAGTGGCGAAGTATAGTTCGTCACATATCTTACCTTTTCGGGGGAGACTAACCAGGTACCTGACCTTATTTCAGTCAGTGCCTGAGTTAGTCGAGTAGCCCACCCACAATGAACAATTACTGCACCTGGTGATTCCTGGCGTCTGGCTCTGGCCTGTATGTCCCAGGTTGCTGAGTGGTTGTTTAGCACCCTTGATCTCCCTGGTGTTCCTAGGCATAGAGCTGTGGGTACTTGGTGGGCAGAGGCAAGCTGCGCTCTGCCCTGATGCCAGCGCTTCTGCTGGGGTAGCCTGCAGGTAGCAAGGCCCTGGACATGGGAGAAGGGTAGGGCAGAGCAAGGGGACTGTTAGGGGGCAGAGGCCAGAGGCGCTCTGCCCTGCAGCCAGCGGCCAGCATTACAGCTGGGTAGGGAAGTGGGTAGTCAGTTCCTGGATCACCGACCAGGGGAGGACAGAGGCTGACTGTGCTCTGCCCGTTTGCCAGCGCTTCTGCTGGGGTAACGGGTGTACAATCTTGTCCTGTAACAAGGGGGTAGGTAGGGCAGAGGCCAGCAGCACTCTGCCCTGATGCCAGCTCTTCTGCTGGGTTAGCCTGCAGAAAGTGAGGCTCTGGGCAAGGAGAAAGGGGAGGGCATAGGCCAACTGCACTCTGCCTGGCTGCCAGCTCTTCTGCTGAGAGGCCAGTGGGGGTTCACAGGGTACAATAGTTTGTCCCTAGTTAACAGGAGTCCTTAAAAAGTGTGTATTGGATCAAACTTAATGTTTATTAGTTATTAGTAATCAGCTTGGTGTTAATGCATTGATTTTTGCCTGGTTATGGGAATATACTTGTCCCAAGATGATTTTGCAGTTGGCACACTGACTAAATATCTTGCTTAAATAGCGTTATTTATAGTATGAGCATCAAATCCCTAAGTGTACAGTAGTCCGTACATTAATCTGATGAGCCGTGAGGCTTAAAGTTGCTGCAAGGTGAAACGCGCGTCAAGGGGTTTATACGCTTCTGCAAAAGGGGTTTATATATACTCATTATAAAATATGCAGGACTAAAAATCTAAACAACTTAAAGGATCACTATAGTGTCAGGAAAACAAAGTGGTTTTCCTGACACTATAGTGCCCTGAGAGTGCCCCCACCCTCAGGGTCTACCTCCCGTGGCGCTGGAAGGATTGAAATCCCATTCAGCAGCTTACCTTATTCCAGCGCCGGGCTCCCTCGGCGCAGGTGACCTCTTCTCCCACGCCAACGTCAGCTCCCTCTGCCGACGTCAGCGTAGCCGAATGCGCATGCGCGGCAAGTACCGCGCGTGCATTCAAGTGCAGCGCGCGCTTTCAAGTGCCGCGCGCACATTCAAGCTGTCAATAGGAAAGCATTTTTTAATGCTTTCCTATGGACGCTCTGCGCGATGGAGGCATAATATGCCTCCAGCGTCGTAGATGCGCCTCTAGTGGCTGTCTGGAAGACCGCCACTAGAGGCTGGCTTAACCCCAAATGTAAACATAGCAGTTTCTCTGAAACTGCTATGTTTACATCTGAAGAGTTAAAACCTGAGGGACATTGCCCCCAAACCACTTCATTGAGCTGAAGTGGTCTGGGTGACTATAGTGTCCCTTTAACCCCTTAAGGACACATGACGTGTGTGACATGTCATAATTCCCTTTTATTCCAGAAGCTTGGTCCTTAAGGGGTTAATGATAGTAGTTTGAAAGCTACCAAGCAGTAGCTAAGCTAGGGTTAGAATGCTCTCACAATACGTGGAGCTAGCTATGAGATTCTAAGTGAGTAGCTGTCAGGAAATTGCTCAGACTATCAAGTCATTCTGACATTTAATACAGTCTAGCTAATCATTAGACTTGGAATCAGGTAGTGGCTTTATTAATGTACTGACTTTTGTACACTTAGGGATTTAATGCTCATACTATAAATAATGCTATGTAAGCAAGATATTTAGTCAGTGTGCAAACTGCAAAATCATCTTGGGACAAGTATATACCCATAACAATCTACGGATTAACACCAAGCTGATTTTGTTAGTTATATTTCATCCTAAATTAACCATCATAGGGATTTTCTGTTCTTTACGTTTTTTTGTCTAATAATATGCTATAGGGAGAAACCTATTAAAAAATCTGGACTAAAAGATATAGAGGCAAAGGAGACAGGGACAAATATAAGGATTCAAAATCTTTTTATAGTCGATCCTCCTTATCCCCTCTCTCATACAACAAGCAGGTGCACGGCATATACAGTCAGGTCCATTGGGACATCGACACAATTCTAATCTTTTTGGCTCTATACACCACCACAATAGATTTGAAATTAAATGAACAAGATGTGCTTTAACTGCAGACTTTCAGAGAGAGAAACTAGAAGGTGTGATCAAGGAACAATAAGTCCCTTGATCACTGGGGAATAACTCAGAGTATAGATTAATTTAAAGATAAATATAAAACCATACTTTATTAGAATCCAATCAGAAGAATATGCAAATGATAATAAAAAGAACAAAAAAACACTCCAAAACAAAACAAGTGTTATCCTAGAGGGGAGCTAGAAAAGCTTCAAATATCCTAGTAAAAAATTCAGGCTGGATATGTTGAAGGAGAGAGTGGGTGCTGAGAAAGAGGTGGGTTTGTAATGGATCACAGATCCTCTAGCAATATTGTATCCAAAGGTCAACTAGATACTCTCTAATAGAAATGGACCATAGTCCTAAAATATATGTATGTATCAGAATGCCAACTGGATACTATTGTGCCCTAGTAACCACGTAATCCCTTCTCTCTATGGGACCAGACAAATTGTGCAAGACAGGTGGCTAAAATACAAAGCCTCAATGCTATTCAGTCATTGGGACTGAGATGCTGTACCCCTTAGTGCTTAGTATAGGGGTTATGCATGACAGATAATACAATGCAGGAGGCTATAGTGCAAAGCCTCTTTGCTGTAAATCGCTGAGTCCTTAGACCAAAATGCTATGCCCCTAAATGCTCAGTCTAGGGGTTCTGTACGCAAGTAGTCACAATCCTATTCCATTCTGTGTCCTATAATGCATTAAGCGTCATGTCTTTTGTTTTATATTGATTTACTCACGTCACTCACTTTTATTTAAGTTGAGCACTTTGTAGTTATGGGGGTTTATTTTATTGTAAGGCTGCCGTCTGTATGATCTGTTAGGGACAGACAGCGAGACTTATTATACAGCTAGACAGGTCACTGAGCAGGGATAGCAGCACTATCCTCCAGAAGTCCGTTGATCCTGAGATAGTGGTAGTACTACTCATTATAGGACATAGAATGGAATAGGATTGTGACTTCTCGCGCCCTCCAGTCTGCTTCCTCCATCCCGCGCGGAGTAAGCTGGGAAGAAGGGACTGACCGTCACTTCCTCTCAGCACAACTTGTGACTGACATTTTTAAAAAATGGGAGCCGAATACCATGATTGACAGAAGGATTTGCCAATCATTGTAAGATGTACATATCAGAAGGGATACGATCTGGTGAAATCCATTAAGTGGTTATGACATAATTTTTTTTAGAGGCGTTACTGGGAGGTCTAAAGAGGGAGTGGTATGTGAATGGGGATGAAGACTGTAATAGAACTGGTATGTGAACGATCGTAGGACCCCCCACCTAAAGGCGGGCATGCCATCCTGGTCTAAGTAATACTATACCTAAACAAGGTCCGCCTTTGAGAAGGGGAGGAGGAACTGGGAAGGAGAAAAAGGAGTTGCTCCAAATCTGGGCAGGTTGGAAATGTTCTAGCCGAATTTGTAATAATATTTACATATACTATATGATTAAATCAAAAGAAGTATTCACATGATAAATCTCTAACCATGTGTGTTAGAGAAATCACAAAAAAGATATACAAACTATCCATAATGGATAATGACCATACAGCAGTATGGGTTACTGAACTAGGTCACAATTAAACTTGTGAACTAGTCAAGCTATGACCTAATGAGTCGATAGGAGAATACTTAAGTAGCTACAACACGTTTTTGGAGTAAAGGAGTAAGATAACCCTATATAAACACTCCCTAAATGTTAAATCACTCCCTATACTAGGGATGTGCATGGGGAAAATTTTTGGTTTGGTTTGGCAATTCGACCTGTCGGAACTTCGGCAACTTCTGAACTTTGGGATTTATCTTGCAGCCGCTTAGTAAATAACACCCTAATTCCTACGGTATTAGGGAGTTATCTACCAAAAGGCTGAAAGACCTATTGTTCTCCCCCCGGCCCCCACCCATGAGCGGCGGGTGGGGGCCCTAAATATCAATAGGGGGGGACCTATTCAGAGAAAAGATTGGGGGCACACCTGAAAGATGCATTATGCAAGAAAGGTGCTGCCACAGTGACCAAAATTCATACAAAACTAGTTACGGCGCACTCAGACTACTATAAAATCTAAGAGAATAAATATGGGATTTAGTTCCACCATATGGCCATATGATGTTAAGCCCACCACTGCTTCAAAGTACCCCAATGTCAGTGGGTCCTACGCTAATTACAAAATGTGGGAGACAGATTAAATAGTACTGGTGCTAAAAACAAGCTACAGTGTATTGAATTAATTTCTTTGTAAGAGCAAAGTGAGTATACAATAAAGAGTGATAAAAGCAATTAAAAACCATGTAACAACTAAACAATTAAAGTGTTGGTGCTTGAATGAGTATACTCACATTTGCAGATAATATCTGTGCTGCATGAAGAAAATAATAAAAGTGACATGACTATAAAACTCCCCCTATTTATACACACACCTGTGGCCACCTCTAAAGAGGCCTCAGAAGCTGGGGGGGGAGGGGGGGGCTTGGCGGGGTGCTTAACTTTGCTCTTACAAAGAAATTAGCGTAGGACGCACTGACATTGGGGTACTTTGAAGCAGTGGTGGGCTTAACATCATATGGCCATATGGTGGAACTAAATCCCCATATTTATTCTCTTAGATAGGCGTTTTATAGTAGCCTTCTTAGTTAGGAATTTTTACAAGTCTGAATGCGCCGTAACTAGTTTTTTCTAGGGGGACCTATTGTCCTCCCCCCTGGCCCCCATCCCTGAGCGGTGGGTGGGGGCCCTAAGTTAGAATAAGGGGGGGACCTATTGTCCTCTCCCCCAGCCCCCACCCCTGAGCGGTGGGTGGGGGCCCTAAATATCAATAAGGGGGGACGTATTGTCCTCCCCCCTGGCCCCCACCCCTGAGTGACCAAGTGGCTAATAAAAAAGACTGGACATACCCCATTTGCAATACCTTGGATTGTCTACTATTGCAAATGGTATGCCATCATGGAGGTAATTCTCGTTCCGGGGCTACCATACAGTCTCAAAGGCAACGTAACCAATCTGGCAAATTTCAATGTAAAAAACTGAAAAGTGTACCATGCTATATTTGACCCTGTAACTTCCCAAAACACCATAAAACCTGTACATAGGGGGTACTGTTTTACACGTGAGACATCGCTGAATACAAATATGTGTATTTTATTGCAGTTAAAATGTCACGTAGAACTAAGAATTTTTTTTTAAATCTTATTTTCTCCCATTTTTTTAATATTTTATTCATATTAAATTATGTTCCATACCTAAATATTTGATGTTAAATGAAAGCCCTTTTCAAAATGATATATAATAAGTGTGGGTGCATTTAATATGAAAGAAGTGAATTACGGTTGGACAGACATATAGCGCAAATGCCAGGTTTTGTTTTACGTTTTGTTTTGATCACAACTTGTACATTTGGCTGCGTCCTTAAGGGGTTAAACAAGAAAGCACTCTTGATGTTTAATAGTGGTCAAAAAGTAATCAAAAAAAGCAACAATTTTAAATAATAATAATAAACTACTCAAAGTCTTTTCAATAAAAACTAACAATTTACATATGTGTTTAAATATTAACAGTCCTAAATCCAAGCATCACTTAAAAAGGATTGATAAATGGGGTATAATTGAAATCTTCATTTAGTCCAAATAGTGTGAAAGTTTTAAATTAGTAGATACATTAGGATTCATTATGAAGTAATTGGAGATTGAAGTTGCCCTTTCTTGGATTAGGGGTAAGTTTTTCTATCACCTGAAATTTAGTCTCAGTCAGTCAATTAGAATTCGATTTTGTAGATTCTAGGTGACTGTGTACGAGAAGATCCGTCAAATTCTTGGATCTATGTCCTGTGAGTGCTGGACGTCTGAGTAAATGTTTTGGACTATGAAGTAAAATAGGCCAGTTTCTTGTTACTACCTCCAACATCTTAGACCAGCCAGTGTCATAAATGGCTATACATCTATGTTTGGTAGAATTATTTTGGGTTCTAGTAGATCTCAGTAGATCCTGTACTTGACAAGCTCGTTGGAAAGCTGTGTTTTTACTCTGTTGGGATAACCCAGAGCTCTAAAACGTGATCTCAATGTTTGACATTCTTGGAAGAATGTCGTCTCTTTTGAACAGTTCCTCTTGTCCCATAAGATGAAAACTTACAACCTGTAGGGGTGATGGCTCTCCCAGTGCAGTAAACGGTTCATTGAAGTAGACTTGTGATAGAGTTGGGTATGTAAAGAATGATCTTTAGATCCAGAAGACAAGTTAATCAATGACAGTTAGTTTTAGATTGATATCATTGTCATTGAGGGTGCTCAAAGATGGGGAGGGGGCCTGTCCAGAGTAGCTGTATGTCATCAATATACTATTTTAAGATAGATTTCTGGTACTCCCTATTCTTTGGAGAATTGATGATACACTCTCCCACCAGTATGGAACTATTGTAGAGAGGACTGTGGTGCGAGAAATGTTTTTGGGCCACCACTAGCTAAAGGGTGGGCAAAAGGGTAGATCCCCATCTGTCTTTCAACTCCCTTGATCCTATCCCAGCTGCAGATCTACCTTTTGTCCATCCTTGCAGGGTTTTATTTGCAAGCAATGTTTGTGTGTTTGAATGTAAGCATGTTCTTGTATAGAGTATATGTGTGCATGTACAGGTGTAATTATATATACTGTTGCCATTAGAATGCGGTGGTATGCTTGTGTCAAGTGTTTGCATTTGAATGCAGCAGTGTGTTGTATGTAGTGTTGGCTTTTAAATACAGGTGTACATTTGTGTGTAGTGTTGGTATGTGAATGAAGGGGTGTCTGTATATAATTTGGGAGTTTTAATACAGGGGTGTGTTTGTAATGTTTACTTTTGCTGAGGTGTGTTTGCATTTTGTGTTGGTGTTTGAGTTCTGGGATGTATATATATATATGTACATACACACTGCAACATACTTAAATACGTACAAAGATAACACACACACACACACACACACACATATAGATACACACATATAAACACACTGACACATACACACATTCAGATACACACTGACACACACATAGGTACACATACCCTGGCACACAGATACACACATTGACACTTACAAACACTGACACATACACACTGACACACAGATACACACACTGACACACAGATACACACACTGGCACACAGATACCCACACCCTGACACACAAATACACACAGATATCCACCCTGACTCACAGATACACACACCTTGACACACAGATGCACACAGTTACACATACGCATATACACATTGAAACACAGATACACACCCTGACACAGACATTGACACACAGATACACACACACATATGTCGGAATTTTTAGGCCTACTTGAAGTCCTGCTGCTTGCTCAGTCTGATGGGAGTGTGGGTCTGGAGCTGGGCCTCTCCTCCTCCTCCCACTCTTCCTGTGGCTCCTCTCCCTCCCGCGCAACTCTTCCTGTAGCTGGGAGGAAGTGATCAGATCTCACTTCCTACCAGCATGCCAATGTGAAAGGGGCCTGGTCAGGCACCTAAAGGCCCGCTACGCCTGACCAGGCTCGTTTTCATAAATACCCATCGGATGACCCTAACTGCATGGGCCACCCGATAGGCCCCCTCAGGGTGCAGACCTTGGTGCCACTGCACCGGCTGCTCTGGTGGTAGTTCCACAACTGTCTCCCACCAACCAAAAAACAGATTGGCATAGCTAAGGGCAAAAGCTATGCCTATAGTTGTGCCCATAACCTGTAAATAATAGTTGCCATCAAAATTAAGTAATTGTGAGTTAACACAAATCATAAGAAGGGTAGTAAAAACTCCTTTTTGTTGATTGTCATTGGATGAATTGTTATGAAAATAGTTGCAGGTGTATAGACCTTTCCTATGGGGTATGTTACTATAAAGCCTTCTAAAAGGGTGTATGGTGGAACTTCCAGATCTTCCAGAGCCAGCAGTGTGTCCTTTGAATCCTGTAAAAATGAGGATAGGTCAGTGACCACAGGGTGTACTATACTCTCTATACACCTGCTAGCTCTTTCAGTCAAGCAGTTGTTACCTGATACTTTTGGCCTGCCTGGAGGGGGGTCACAAATATTCTTGTGAGCCTTAGGCAGGTAATAGAAGGTTGCAATGGTTGGATTCTTTTTTTTAATTTTTATAAAAAAATATGGAATTCAGATTTACATCAAACACTGACAGGGTAATTCACTAAAGTCAGACTTCACAATTAATTCAAAGTCCTCTGTTTAAAGGGACATTAGGGTCAGGAACACAAATATGTATTCCTGACCCTATAGTGTTAAAAATACTAGCCTCACCCCTGATCTGCCTCCTTGGCTGACCTCATCAGAATTGATTATCTCAGCCAATACAATGCTTTCCGAAAACTAAGGATTGTGTTGGCTGAGATGGTCAGTTCTGGTGATCTTGGCCAAAGAAGGGGGATCCAAGCCAGATCCAAGCACCAGAGACCAGCACGGCACACTTCTGCTCCATAGGATCACAGCACCCATCCGGGTCGCAACACGTGTGTCCACTCCACAGCCTATCGCTGGAGCTGAATCCCACAACAGAGGCACCATTGAAGGGGCTCCTGACGCTGAATTCCGGGACATTCCAGCACTGGGTATAGGATGAAGCACCCGACGCCGAGCCTCACGGCAGACATGCCCTGCACTACGAACTGAGACAGCTGGCGAGCGGTGAAGTATAAGCCTTAGGGGCCTTGCACCTTGTCGATATCCTCACTTTTCCACTCCCCTGGCACTTTTTGTGACCCATGCCTTGCTGGAGTTGGTCCCAATGTAAAAATGTGTGACCCAGTGACTTCCTGGGCAATTTTTGCGCATACCTGTATTGATAATATTGTTTCAGCGGACTGCCGTTAAGCTGCGAACTCCTACTGAGTGACGGTCCCTATAGTGTTTAGCTTGTTTAACTCACGAGACTGTATGCATATCTAGCCTAGTATGTCCACCATTAATGTTAATCTATTGATACCTCATAGCTTGCTAACTACATGCCATGACACGTTTATTACTTACTATAACCTCCTACAGTCCCATAGCTTGTTAACCTCTTGTTCAGGGGCGGACTGACCGGTCGGGCACTTCGGACATGGTCCGAGGGCCCGGCCGGGAGGGGGGCCCGCCATCAGGGGGCCCGGCCGCCCCTTTAAATGCTGCAGCCGCCTGAGCGCTCTCTTAAGAGCCTCAGGCGGCTGCAGCTTCTCACCTCCCCTCCCCTGTAGCGTGGCCGAGCTGCTGTGTGGTCCGCGGTGCCCGGCCGGAGTGATAGGAAGGTGCACGCTCAGTGTGCACCTTCCTGTCAGTCCGGCCGGGTACAGGAAACAGAAACTCCTGTTCCGCACGGAACAGGAGTTTCTGTTTCCTGTACCCGGCCGGACTAACAGGAAGGTGCACACTGAGCACCTTCCTATCACTCCGGCCGGGCACAACGGACCGCACAGCAGCTCGGCCACGCTACAGGGGAGGGGAGGTGAGAAGAAAGAGGGAGGGGGGGAGGTGAGAAGAAAGAGGGAGGGGGGAGGTGAGAAGAAAGAGGGAGGGGGGAGGTGAGAAGAAAGAGGGAGGGGGGAGGTGAGAAGAAAGAGGGAGGGGGGGTGAGAAGAAAGAGGGAGGGGAGGGGGGGTGAGAAGAAAGAGGGAGGGGGGGTGAGAAGAAAGAGGGGGGTTGAGAAGAAAGAGGAGGGGTGTGAGAAGAAAGAGGGAGGGGGGTGAGAAGAAAGAGGGAGGGGGGTGAGAAGAAAGAGGGAGGGGGGTGAGAAGAAAGAGGGAGGGGGGTAAGAAGAGAGAGAGAGGGAGGGGGGTAAGAAGAGAGAGGGAGGGAGGGGGGTAAGAAGAAAGAGGGAGGGAGGGGGGGTAAGAAGAAAGAGGGAGGGAGGGGGGTAAGAAGAAAGAGGGAGGGAGGGGGGTAAGAAGAAAGAGGGAGGGAGGGGGGTAAGAAGAAAGAGGGAGTGGGGGGTAAGAAGAAAGAGGGAGTGGGGGGGGTAAGAAGAAAGAGGGGGGTAAGAAGAAAGAAGAAAGAGAGAGGGAGGGAGGGGTTAAGAAGAAAGAAGAAAGAGAGAGGGAGGGAGGGGGGGTAAGAAGAGAGAGGGGGTGTAAGAAGAGAGAGGGGGTAAGAATAAAGAGGGAGGGGGGTAAGAAGAAAGAGAGAGGGAGGGGGGTAAGAAGAGAGAGGGAGGGGGTAAGAAGAAAGAGGGAGGGGGGTAAGAAGAGAGAGGGAGGGGGGTAAGAAGAGAGAGAGAGGGGGGTAAGAAGAGAGAGGGAGGTGGGGTAAGAAGAGAGAGGGTTGGGGTAAGAAGAGAGAGGGAGGTGGCGTAACAAGAGAGAGGGAGGTGGGGTAAGAAGAGAAAGGGAGGGGGGTAAGAAGAAAGAGGGAGGGGGTAAGAAGAGAAAGGGGGTAAGAAGAGAGCGGGAGGGGGTCAGAAGAGAGAGGGGGGTAAGAAGAGAAAGAGAGGGGGGTAAGAAGAGAGAGAGGGGGGGTAAGAAGAGAGAGGGAGGGGGATAAGAAGAGAGAGGGAGGGGGTAAGAAGAGAGAGGGAGGGGGGTAAGAAGAGAGAGGGAGGGGGGTAAGAAGAGAGGGAGGGGCGTAAGAAGAGAGGGATGGGGAGTAAGAAGATAGGAGGGGGGAGTAAGAAGGGGGTAAGAAGAGGGGAGGAGTAAGAAGAGGGGGAGGGGGGAGTAAAAAGAGGAAGGGGGAGTAAGAAGAGGGGGAGGGGGAGTAAGAAGAGGGGGGGAGTAAGAAGGGGGGTAAGAAGAGTGAGGGGGGAGTAAGAAGAGGGGGGAGTAAGAAGGGGGTAAGAAGAGGGGGAGGGGGGTAAGAAGAGGGGGAGGGGAGCGTAAGAGGAGGGCAATTGCCCCTCCCCTGTCCACAGGCACCGTGCGGGCAGCCGGCAGGAGAGGGAGGAAGAGAGGACCCGGGAGCTCAGTCTTCAGCTCCTCTGGGTCCTTCTTGCGCGAGCACAGATCGTTGCCGCGGTTACCACGGCAACGTTACGGCTCTTGTGAGAGTAAACTCTAGCCCTGGAGCTACGGGCTAGAGTTCACTCTCAACACTGTGACCACCAGGGATTCCTGGTGGTCGCAGTGGTGAGAGTGAACTCTAGCCCCATAAACACACTGCCCCCACACACCATACACATTCACACACTGCCCCCCATACACCCACACACCATACACATTTACACACATTGCCTCACACACACATACACTGCCCACCCATACACACACAGCCCCCCATACTAACATTGCCACACACATACACAGCCCCCTCATACACACATTGCCCCACACACCCTACACATTCACACACTACACCCCCTCACACACACTGAAACTTTCACACACACTGCACCCCTTACACATTGCACCACTGCTCCTATACCCTACTACAGCCTCATATCCCAGCAGACCCCAGGTAAGTTGTCAAACTGTTCTTCAACGGTTTGACTACTTACTCTGAAAGGGGGGCCCGGCCCTCCTGGCACCATAACGACTACACAGAGCAGTAGTGGTTATTGTGCATGGATTATTTCTTTAAATAATCTACAAGTGCCCCAGTAGCCAGCAAGCCAGCCAGCCCACAGGCCGGCCAGCCAGCCAGCCAGCCCACAGGCCGACCAGCCAACCCACAGGCTGGCCAGTAGCCAGCCAGCCAGCCCACAAGCCACCAGTTAGGCTTACAGCCAGCAAGCCCACAGCCAGCAAGCCACAGCCTGCCAGCCAGCAAGCCACAGCCAGCAAGCCACAGCCTGCCAGCCGCAGCCAGCAAGCCCACAGCCTGCCGGCAGTAGCCAGCAATCCCACAGCCTGCCAGCAAGCCCACAGCCTGCCAGCCGCAGCCAGTAAGCCCACAGCCTTCCAGCAAGCCCACAGACTGCCAGCCAGCAACAGTAATTAAGGTAAGAGGAGCCAACTTGGCCTAGGTATCAGCGAGCTATGTTGTGTTGCTATATTGTGAATAGGAACCAGAGTGTTGGAGAGACCCCCCTCCAGGCCACATTAGACTCCATTGTAGTCTCTAATGGGACCTGGAGGAAATTATTTCTAACACACTCTCTAAAGGACACTGAGAAAGACCCCCCTCCATGGCCCATTAGCCCTCAATTGTAATCTCTACTGGGGCCTCGAAGGGAGCCCTTGATTTATTTTGCCCGGGGGCCCTGAGGGTTCTCAGTCCGCCCCTGCTCTTGTTATAGCACAATTACTACTAACCACGGATGTCACTTTGCTTGTTAATCTCATACATATAAAAAAAAGTGCTGTCTAAAAAACACAACAGAGATCTGCTGTGTACAGTAAGCACTTGCCGTAGCACCTACAACTGTAGTAGCATAAACCATTGCAAAGGTGAAAGATTAGCTTGTCTATTATAAAATGCTCGGTCTCTCATGTATAACACACACGCACTGTGGAACTCTACTAATTCACGTATAATTCAATTCATTTCTTGTATATACCCTCTCTGGTAGGGCTTTGCTTTGTTTAATTTGTTTGCTTTTTATCATATGCTACCGTTAATCGACATACAACAAATTAACAACATGAGGCACTAAATTGTATCATGTAAAACGCACTGACCTACCAGTTACATGTTAAGCATTATTGAATTGTATAGCTCGTTGGGCCAGGTAGACCAACAAGATAACTTACTTCGCATGCCCGGCAATCACTACTAGCACTAGGCTTAGTACTGATGGGCTTTTATTTAGTTTTCACAGATCAGCCTTAGCTCATATCGCTCAGCCTGTACGTTATCGTATAACAACTTACGTTGGTTAGGTCGCACCCGCCATATAGCATCTCAAGTTAGCATGTTTAAAATATGTTCCCATTAAGCGACTCACAAAAATATAAAAATTAGGCAATACCATTCTGGAAATGTAATTCACAATGTTTTCGCTGTACTAACCCTACTCTGTGGACTACCCATGCATTTCCCTTTTTCTATTCGGTACCCCTCACATGTGCCTTAATAAAAGAAAGATTTACAAAAAAAAATAAAAAAATGCCTGCTTGGACTGACTATACTCATCAGAACAACTACGTTAAGCTGTAGTTGTTCTGGTGACTATAGTGTCCCTTTAAATGAAATATAACTACTAACAGAATTTTGATTAATAGATCCGTAAAATTTCAACCCACACAATGTTGAAGTCTATGGGCAATATAAATTATAGGTGATCTGCAAAACATTAAAAGTGGTGCTGAGTAAGAGAGATATTCTGGCGATGCAACTATGCAAAAGTTTTCACGTCAATGAAGAGTGCAGCATATCCACAGTACCTCAAAGTGTTAACTAGGCAACAGAATAGCAAAGTCGCATGTTGGTGAGAGAGTGACTGTGAGCTGAATAGAAAGCCACTTACCTTACCATGAATTACCTAGCAGAAACAATAAAGTTTATTTGTTAAACCCCAAATTGTAGTTAACTAAAGTCAAAACCACAAATAGTCCATATCTGATCCATTTCTCTTCATGTTCAAAACTTCTTGCAGCTCTAGCAGTAGCAGCACATGACCAGTCCACACAATAGTATGTCTTATAGCAGCAATAGCGAACCTATGGCATCCATGCCCCACCAGGCAAACAGAGGTCTGTCTGTAAGCAGTTGAGCCATAAGTTCTAAACAAATAAGATTCACATTGTTAAGAATCCAATCTCACGAACGTGACTTTCCACATTGGCTATCAAAACTTGGTAAATTACTTACTCCAGTTTTCCTTGCAGTGGGCCATATTCTTTTCAAAGGGTTGCTAAAACTTTAACAAACTTGGTAAAACTGCTATTGTAACAATTTTGGGGGTGTTTTTAGTATTTTAAGCCAATAATAACTGTAATTATTATATTTTTGCTAATTGTTACTTGGAGAATATTTTTTCTTCTTCCTAACAGGATAAAGAAAGATGGATAATTTCATCACTACCTTTTTCCTATGATCAACTATTCCAAAAAGATCGACAGATTTTGAATCAAGAATATTTGTAAAATTTAAAGAGAATGTAACTTATCATTATGTACAAATTTGGTAATGCTTTGCTGCTTCAAATAATCCTTATATATAAATCATATATAAAGTTGTTTATACCTAATACAAACGGTAGCAAGATTAACTATGTTACTATTTAATCTATCATTATTATACAAAGTATAACAAATGTACAGATTTTTTACAGATTTTACCAGTTAACATCTCCAGTACAACAGCATCTCATATTGTTACATGTCTACCACTGAGAAGTAGAGATGTTACCAAGATTCCAATACCAGCAAAAAAAGGCATTCTTAAGATACCACTTTAGTTGCTGTATCAACATAACATGTACTATAACAGGAGCCATGTCCCTTAAGACAATGTCTTAGAAATGCTAATTGATTTATTCTGTAAAAGAATATCAGAATAATTATCATTATCGATATCCAATCTATACACATCATAAGTTGAGTAAAAATGTCTAACAGAAAAAAACAATAATGCTTGCCAAATGCCCAGATGTTCTAACAAAAACCACTTCCAGCAATGTATCTGAGATATCTGAACTACTACAAGCCTTTGAAGACTTTGATTATCATATTAAGGGGAAAAAAGTATTTGATTCCCTGCTAATTTTAAACATTTGCCCACTGACAAAAAAATTATCAGTCTATAATTTTAATGGTAGGTGTATTTTTACAGTGAGAGACAGAATACAAATGTTAAAAATCCAGAAAAACGCATGTCAAAAAAGTTATAAATTGATTTGCATGTCAATGAGTGAAGTAAGTATTTGTTCCCCTATCAATCAGCAAGATTTATGGCTCCCAGGTGTCTTTTATACATGTAACGAGCAGAGATTAGGAGAACTCTCTCTAAGTGAGAGTTATATAGGTCCTTACCTACCGTATTTATCGGCGTATAACACGCACTTTTTTCCACTGAAAATAGGGGGAAAATCGTGGGTGCGTGTTATACGCCGATATCCCATAATTACTTACCTGTCCTGAAGCGTGGGCCGGCTTCACAGCGCGCACCGCGGTACAGGAACTTTAATTTCAGGTTCCAGTTTCCGGCGGGACTGAAAGGAAGTGTGCACAATAGTGTGCACACTTCCTTTCAGTCCCGCCGGAAACTGGAACCTGAAATTAAAGTTCCTGTACCGCGGTGCGCGCTGAGAAGCCGGCCCTTGCTTCAGGACAGGTAAGTCATTATGGGACAAGGGAAAGTACACTATGGGAGGGGGGAAAGTACACTATGGGAGGGGAGGGGGGGGAAAGTACACTATGGGAGGGGAGGGGGGGGGAAATACTATGGGAGGGGAGGGGGGAGAATACCATGGGAGGGGAGGGGGGAGAATACCATGGGAAGGGAGGGGGGGAGAATACCATGGGAAGGGAGGGGGGGAGAATACCATGGGAGGGGAGGGGGGGAGAATACCATGGGAGGGGAGGGGGGGAGAATACCATGGGAGGGGAGGGGGGAGAATACCATGGGAGGGGAGGGGGGGAGAATACCCTGGGAGGGGAGGGGGGAGAATACCCTGGGAGGGGAGGGGGGAGAATACCATGGGAGGGGAGGGGGGGAGAATACCATGGGAGGGGAGGGGGGAGAATACCATGGGAGGGGGGAGAATATCATGGGAGGGGAGGGGGGAGAATACCATGGGAGGGGAGGGGGGAGAATACCATGGGAGGGGAGGGGGGAGAATACTATGGGAGGGGAGGGGGAGAATACTATGGGAGGGGAGGGGGGAGAATACTATGGGAGGGGAGGGGGGGGAGAATACTATGGGAGGGGAGGGGGGAGAATACTATGGGAGGGGGGGAATACTATGGAAAGGGGGGGGAATACTATGGAAAGGGGGGACACTATGGGATGAGGGGGGAACACTATGGGATGAGGGGGGAACACTATGGGATGAGGGGGGAACACTATGGGATGAGGGGGGAATACTATGGCATGAGGGGGGGGAATACTATGGGAGGGGGGGAAATTTCCTGGAATTTCTTTCTAAAAATGAGGTGCGTGTTATACGCCGGTGCGTGTTATACGCCGATAAATACGGTATATAAAACACCTAACTTAAAATTATAGACCGATAATTTCTTTGTCAGTGGGCGAACATTCAAAATCAGCAGGGGATCAAATACTTTCCCCCCTCACTGTATTACTATCAGGATCCGTCCAGGAATATCTTACTCTGGAACTTGATGGTGTTTTTGATTCTTTCCCAGACTAAAGCTCTGCTCACTTTTTTTTTTTTTGTAATTCTTTATTTTTGTAGTGCTTATAAACGTAACAGAGCGTGCATGCGGTACCCCAAAGGCAATCCACATGCTTTTTTCAAACATTAAGTACAGTGAGGTATATAACAGTTCTTGCACATTTTTAGTGTTAATTTTAGTAAGATTAGGATATAGCAGGACTTTGCACTATTCTTGGTATATTAGGTACAGTCTAAACAACAGGTTATACAATAACGTCTGACAACATGAGTTCTATCATATCCTGCTTAAGTCGTCGACTTCAAAGTGTATGCTTAAAACTATAATTAGGCTTAGTCTGCACGTCTGCCGATCTGTTGACATCATAGATTATGCATATGTAAGAATTCAAGTGAGTGCTACAGGCTAGCACTAGGAACTGTCTACAGCTTTAAACGACAGGTTATAATAGGTCGCACGTTTGTTGGTTCTAAGCTGTAGCATTAAGATTAGAAAATTAAGAAAACACAACCGGCTATACAATAACGTCTGACCACATGAATTCTATTATATTCTGCTTACGTAATTGACTTTAAAGTGTATGTTTAAAACTATATTTAGGCTTAGTCTGCATATTCGCTGATGCGTTGACATCCTAGATTATGCATGTTGAAAAATTCAAGGGAGTACTACAGGCTAGTACTAGGAACTGTCGGCAACTGTAAACTACAGGTTATAATAGGTCGCACGTTTGTTGGTTCTAAGCTGCAGCATTAAGATTAAGAAAATTAAGAAGACACAACAGGCTATACAATAACGTCTGACCACATGAATTCTATCATTCTGTTTAAGTCATTGACTTCAAAGTATACGCTTAAAACTATAATTAGTCTTAGTCTGCACGTTAGCTGATCTGTTGACCTCATAGATTATGCATATGTAGAAATTCAAGTGAGTACTACAGGCTAGTACTAGGAACTGTCTGCAACTCTAAATTACAGGTTATAATAGGTCGCCCGTTTGTTGGTTCCAGGGCCGCCACCAGAAATTTTGGGGCCCCTAACTGAGCTCAGGGTCTGGGCCCCTGGGGGCCCGCCTCCAAAAACCGCCCACAGAGACCGCCTCCAAATCCCGCCCACAGGAATACACACACAGACACAAACACATTCACTGATACAAAAGGACACAGATACACACACACACACACACACACACACACTGATACATACTAACAGACACACATACTGATACGCATATAGGCATACATACTGACACACAAATACTGAGACATACACACATATACAGACACACAGGCGTACATAGTGACAGACACATACTAACATAGATACAGACACACATGCATAAGGACATACAGACACACACATTCATAATGACATACAGACAGACATTCATACTGACATACACACATTCATACTGACATGCAGACATACATACACTGACATTCATACACACATAATGACATGCATACAGATAGACATACATGCATACATACATACAGACATACATTCATACTGGCATCCATACAGACACTGACATCCATACATACACACATTCATAATGACATACATTCATACTGGCATACATGCATTCATACAGACACACATTCATAATGACATGCAGACATACATACACTGACATGCATACACATAGACATACATGCATACAGACAGACATACACACATTCATAATGACATGCATACATACATACACTGACATTCATACACATAATGACATGCATACAGATAGACATACATTCACACACAGACACACAGACAGACAGACACACAGACAGACATACACAGACACAGACAGACATACACAGACACAGACAGACATACACACACACACACACAGACAGACATACACACACAGACAGACATACACACACAGACAGACATACACACAGACAGACAGACATACACACAGACAGACAGACAGACATACACACAGACAGACAGACAGACATACACACAGACAGACAGACAGACATACACACAGACAGACATACACACAGACAGACATACACACACACAGACAGACATACACA
This sequence comes from Pelobates fuscus, assembly GCF_036172605.1. Taxonomy (NCBI): domain Eukaryota; kingdom Metazoa; phylum Chordata; class Amphibia; order Anura; family Pelobatidae; genus Pelobates; species Pelobates fuscus. The sequence continues at coordinate 201,309,928 of NC_086319.1, forward strand.
CACACACACACAGACATACACACAGACAGACAGACAGACATACACACAGAGCTCATTTTCCAGCCACCCTCCTGTTTCTTACCTTGTCTTTGCAGGAGGGTGGCTGGCTGGGGCTGATGGGACTGTCAGTCGGCTGGCTCTCCCTCTTCATTGTCGGGCGGGCGGGGCTCTCCCTCTTCATTGTCGGGCAGGCGGGGCTCTCCCTCTTCATTGTCGGGCGGGCAGGCTGTCGGGCGGGCGCTCCCTCCTCCCGCGCGGAGTGAGCTGGGAGGAAGTGACCACAGTTCCGCTGCTACACGTGGGGCCCGGGCGGCCGGGCCCCCCAGGGCCGCCGGGCCCGTGACAACCGTTATGGTTGTCACCCCCTGATGGCGGCCCTGGTTGGTTCTAAGCTGCAGCATTAAGATTAATAAAATTAAGAAAACACAACAGGCTATACAATAACGTCTGACCACATGAATTCTTTTGTATTCTGCTTACGTAATCGGCTTTAAAGTGTATGCTTATAACTATATTTAGGCAACAAACAAGGGCTGTAAAGCATATAACATTGCCTTTCAAGTTAAGGAGGATATTGTTGTATTCGGTTAGTAATAGCGTGCGTCAGGCCAAGTAACAAGGAAGTAAACCATCAGTGACATGCCAGTGAGAGGCCGATTCGGAATGCATCCTTAACTTACGTTAGCAGGTGGCCTAATGCAGTGCTAGTTTACATTATCAGTTATGGACCATTGTGTGTATGGCATACTCTGCTGATCGAGACCTGCTTGGAGCATTTCTAGATACGCTGGTTATAAGGAAATTTGCTAGTCACCTGGGTGTCTGCCCCCGTGGCGTGGTAAAAAACATTAAACAGTGAGATAAGTAAACAGAGACGTGAGTGCATCTAAACAATCTGTTTGTGACATGTGTTCTACTAGTGTGGACAGTTCAGCCGTGCTGGATATCTGAGGGAAAGACTAGGTGCCAGGGGGTTAAATAAAACATAGGATGCATTTGCTGAGATGCGGGCGTGCTTCCGCTGGGTGATCAGTTAAGGTAGGAGCATTCTAGCTACTTTGTGCCGGAATAGGCGGTGGGCCAATAGCAAGGGGCGTTATGATTAGCGCTCTCGGTGTGTTGAGCGACAGGTGATGTGCGTCCCGGTAATGCCTTGGCCGCAATCAACTGGCAGTTAAACATTAATAGGAGGCATGCAGGATAAACATAAACAGTAAAATTAATATTAAAATTAAGATGATCGAAACAAAAAAGAATACATGTAGACATTGGTCAGGCCTGCGTTAGGTGGGTTGCTAAGCCTTGTGGTGGCGGTCACTCAGTCCCGGGCTGGGTGTGAATTCGCCATATTCCGGTCATGTGGTAACTGTAACATATGGGTCGGGTGTTAGTCCCTGTGGTACAAATGGGGTTATTCGGGATGGATCCCAGGTGTGGTTTGGGGACGGAGTGCTCTGGCAGTTAAGCGGCGTGAGGGAGTCTCGTGGTAGGCCCAAGGCCTGCAGTAGCTGTGCTGCTTCGCTCATGTCGCGGATTTGATGGGAGTCTGTACCCTGATGAATGGTCAGTGTGTGAGCAGGCTGCCATCGATATTGGAGGTCCCGTTCTCGTAGGAGCGTGGTGAGTGGCCTGAAAGAGCGCCGTCACGCCAGGGTGTCGCTCGATAGGTCCGCAAAGAAAGACAGTGTCATGCCCTCAAATTGGAGTGGTGATTTTCCCTGTAGGGTGGTGAGGATTGTCGTCTTGTCTTGGCGTGTGCGGAAGGCCAGGATTATATCTCTGGAGGCTGAAGTTGGTGCTTTGGGTGAGATGGGGATCCTGAAGATGCGTTCAGGGCCCATTCTGTCAGCTTGGGTGTGTGGCAGTATGTTTGTGATCAGGCGTTTGATGAGTGGTGGAAATGCCGCTGTAGGTATTGCCTCAGAGATCCCTCTCAGTTTAATATTGTTGCGCCTTCTGACATCCTCCTGGTCCGCCATGCGGCGCTCCGTGCTCCGCTGCTGCAGTTGCAAGTCACTCACATTTTTTTGGAGTTCCCCAATGTCTCGGGCGTTCTTTGTGGAAGTGTTTTCGAGGGTGTCCATACGGGTTGTCAGGCCTCTCAGGTCTCCCCTTAGCGCCAATATATCTGCTTGCAAGCTAGTTTGAAGATCTGCGAGCAGTTGTTTCAGGATCAGCGTGGTTACCGGAGAGGAGTCCGGTGAGGGTCTATTAGGCTGTGTAGGTATTCTTGGCGCTGCAGCTGGTGAGTATTCTTCTCCCGACAGGTCATCGGAGAAGGCCGAGCAGCCTCCGTGGAGCGCCGCCATGTTGTGCCCACTGGCGCCATGTGCTTGTCTCCACATATCCCCTATCGTAAGCCCGGGGGTGGCTTTGTCTGCGTTAATTTTCTTTGATTTGCGTCCCATGTCGTTGGGGGTGTGCAGGGGGTCTCGGTTCTGTTATGGGGGGCACGCCGTTCGGGTATTATGTCTCGGTTTTCTCGTTTGGGCCCAGGAGCTCCGGTTTAGTGCGACTGCTGTCTGCTGCGGCTAGGCTCCGCCCCCAAGCTCTGCTCACTTTTAACCGACCATCTATTACATGCAAAGATCACGCTAAGGATGTGTTGGGTATGATTTTGTAATTGGTTTCCAGTTGGTGAACATGATCAAAGACATTGGGAGTATGAAAAACCTGAACACTGTTGGGGAACTCTTGAAAACTGATGTGTGGAAGAAATGCTCTATGATGCCCACAGTTTAATAGATAGGGTGTTATGGTCATTTACAAATATAACAGGTTTTTAGATAAAAAGGTTGTATTTCTTAAAATATGTACTTTGTCTATAAGGGATTTTGAAAACTGACAAGTTGTTAGAAATGCAACATATTGATTCTCATACAATGTTTCTTTAATAAATTACCTCTTACCCATATTCAGTGAATATGGTGTTTAGACTTTAGGATGCTATTTTGTCCTAGGTTACTGTAATAACAAGTCAAGGCCTTGCCTATGTTACATTTTTTGGTCTAAACATAGATAAGATGTCTGGATCATGACAGTAGACTGATTAAGATGTTCCTGTGTGAAATTACCAAATCAAGGCTATGTAATTAATGCTCATGGCCTCATTTCTTTACCAAGTTAAGGTAGGTCCTAACATCACTTAACTGAAAATCTAAGGTATAAATATGTGTAACAGAAACAAAGAATGGGGCAGAGCCTGGCAGCCAAAGCGACTGGTCGCACGATACACAAGCTCCGATACGCTATAATAATAACCCAGCTTTATTGCCCTCATATACGCATCCTTTCTACCCACTGGACCCCCTGGGAAACCCAAACTTCATGGGGTGCAAACTTCAAGAGAGCATGGCGAAACCACAGTGGAGCCAGGCGGGAATGGACTCTTCCCAAGTTACAAAGTCATTATTACAGGATCTACTGGCGGATCTTCAAAAAAAACATCCAGGGCGATGTAGCTGTACGCCTAACAGGACGCATCGGAAAACTGGAGGGCACATCAAACACACATACTCAGCAGATCGAGACACTCCAACAAATGGTGCAGGAGCCAAAACAACAAAATCACACTTACAAACAACGCTTTGCAGCACAAGAGGACGCCCAACGCCGGAACAACTTAAAAGTGCGAGGAGTCTCAAAACCACCCAGAGCACCAACTACTGCTCCAAGATATCTTATAGCCCACTTTGGGAATGGGACAGACAAGGCTGCTGTTCTGACTGCTCTTAGGGGTAGCTCCTCTTACCCCTTTGAAAATATGCAACTCACCTTTTACTCCAACCTTTCCGACGGGCACGCTGGCCTGGTGGAGATCTTTCAGACCACATACCTCACTCCTGCAAAAGCACGACATCCGATATCAGTGGTGCTCATTGTCACACAGGTGGATACTAAGAATACTATCCACGACCTCCACGAATCCACTACATTATTGCGGACTCTAGATCTCCCAACAAACTTCCCAAACCAGCAGGAGCAGACAGCATCATCACAACCTTCAAGATCATGGGACCCGGCGAGGAACACCCCTTTCGTTCCACGGCAGTCCACGACAGACCCATATGCTGCGGTCACTACCTGACTCCTCATGGGGAACAGAACTACCTATGCAGGGGGGCAAGGCCGGTCCGCCGAGCTGAGCGGCAGCCACCCGAGCTAGCTCCGGCAATGGGCCGCATCAATATGTGGAAACAATGCACTAAAAGCCCACCTGGACATGGACATGGACATTGAGCGAGGGGTGGAACGGGAGTACACCGCATGAGCCCCAGCTGGGCCAGGACCAAGCTACCCGCACAGCTTAGGCAAGATGGGCCCATGGGGCCTACGCGCACGTGGCGACGACCGGAGGCGAGAGACAGCACGGCAGAGGGAGAGAGGGGAACTCGGACCCGGCCCCGCTCCCCCCCTCGGGCCGGCGGGGGTGATCCCGGCCCACAAGTCAAATCTCCAGAGCCTGGAGGCGAAGGGCCCATTTAATGAGGAATCCTTCCTAATGAAGAGCCAAGATGGCCGCTGAATGCGCCAGCTGCAGGGAGTTACACGGGGTCGCCTGGGCACTCAGGTGTGGCGGATCCCACGGATGGACCCCTCTGGGCAGCAGAATGGTCGGTGCGGAGCCGGCCCTTACCCCAGGATTTGGTGGTGGTCAAGGGAAGGATGCCCCCAACTTTGTAAGCCCTGTGTCGTCTTGGTGAGCTGGACCCCCGGCGGACCGGTGGCCGGGGAGGCGAGCACCGGCGACTTGCATGAGACTGGAGAAGGATGAGGCACCATGGGGCTGGAGCTCCGACGGGGAACTGCAGGAGTTGGGGAGGTGCAGGGGACAAGGGGCCGAGGACTTTTCAGGGGTGCGAGTCTGCCGGACTACCGACATCCCTGAGTGCCCACAGCACCGCAGTGTTCCCAGTTTCCCGGCCGGAGCAGGCCAGGAGGGGAAAAGAGGGAGACAGATGCACCGGGGGTGCTAGAGAGACCTTGCAATGACCGACCGGCTTGGCAAATAGGAGCACCCTTGGCATTAGCGTACCAGAGGCCACGGTAGAGAGCAGCCTGCACAGTTACAACTCATTTTGCCAGGCACTACTACTGTATGCCACCTCCAGCGGAGAGACTCAAATATTGCAGCTTTACAGATCCACTTCACCTGAGCACTGTCCCAAGCAAGGAATAAATAAAACAACAAAGGACAGATAAGGATAAAGGGACTGTTCCATGATAATCCGTTTTAGAAACCGTTCTTTATGCAATTTTAGTTTTTACTTGCTTTGAGTATTTGATACTAGTTTGTCATTACTAAGTTAGCTTAAAAAGCAAAAGGAATACAAATATCTGCTGTTCATCATAATTTCTCAACTTGCACTAAATTGTTAGGCCAGAGGGCAAATGTAATCCGAATTTCAACATATTGCTGCAAACATTATGTGAACTTCCAGATTAAGATTCATGCTAGCAGACAATTTGTATTATTTGTATTATTAGGCATATGCAACTTATGCTCACATACTGTAACCTTCCCGCCTTACCAGGCATTGACTGTGTTAATTTGATCAATAATACGCTCAGTGATACATGCCTCTGACGTATAATCTCAATGCAAATGAGCTTTCTCACTAATATAAATATATGCTGCCCATCATAATATTTTCTAAAACAAGTGCTAAGATGTTAGGCCAGAGGGCAAGTGTATCCCAAGTTCGACATATTGCTGTAAACTTTATTTGAATTCTTAGATTAAGCTTAATGCTTGCAGATAATTTGAATTACTAGTACCGTTAATTGTACGCAACCTATGTTCATATACTTAAAATGTTTCACCGAACCAAGCATCGACCGTTTTAATTCGATCTATAACACGCTTTGTGGTAAAGGCCTCTGACGTATGTTTACGATGATTCGCTTGCCTCCCCTGCGTGGGTGACTGCTCATTAATTGCACCAATAAAACAGATTTAAAAAAAAAAAAAGAACTACCAATGCAACCGGGAAAATCCCATGCTCTACAAAGGCCCTGCATATTATGTTAATGTTCCAACAAAGTTAACAATTTATTTACTATGTCAGGGGAAATGAAATAGTTGCCTGACTAATTCATTAACTGACTGATATCAGAACCAAACCCCCCCACCCCCTGCCTCAGGCCAACTTAGTTATGCAGTGGGACACTGTCATTAGAGACGTAAAAGCACACAGGTTGTGTGGTGGAATCTCGGTAAAAATAAATTTAGTAGGCCGAGATTACCACGTGGCATGTGTACGTGCATATGCTGACGTATCGATCAGTTGGTTGCACGAGGCAAGATACGATCAGTAGTGTACGGAGCATGTGCAAGAATACAGGATATAGTATTCCCCTCCTCCATTGTGCTGGACAGGCCATGCGGTCAAGCAGGAAGTTAATTCTTATTTGTATTGATTGGTCAAGAGAATGTGCGGGTGGAGTTTAATATGGGAGTTATGTGCCTATATAAGGAGCCTGCACTATTGTCCGGGGCTCAGAACTTGCTGTATTTTGGTGACACTAGTCCCTCTGAGTCCCGATCGGTGATCCAATAAAGAATCTCTTCCTTCCTGAAGAAACCTGTGTCCATCTCTCTGTGCTTGGCTTCCGTCAGTTTCTCCTGTATCATTTGGTGCATTGGCCGGGAAGCTCATCGTTCAACGGTAGCTGAGAGGCAGAGGCGTGAGACGGTCTATCTTTGCCCACGTTCTCTACGGCTGCACCCCTGAACTTCTGCGTGGACCTCCCTTCGTCTCGGCGCCACTGGTCTGTTGTCCAGGAGATCATCGGCCTCTACGTAAGAAGTGCTGGGGTGTCCCCGTCGATGAGTGTGAACTCAGGTTCAGGAACGAGGAGGTAAGACAACTGCTGTTTTAGACGGCAGACCCACTAGGGGTATACCGATTGTGCGGTAGGCCCAAAAGGGGTTTAAATCTGTGTATGGAATCTGCCCCCTCTGTCGGAGGGAAGGAGCGAAGGCGCACCGCTCAATCGAACGCTCTTTAGTAAGACCGTTTGATTTGGTTTGGAGTCAGGCGGGGTTCTGGTGTAAATAGCCCTAGCCGGACACCGGTGTCTTGTCTAGACTAGCGTTCTAGGGTGTATATTACGTTCGCTAGGTCGGCGTCTGTGTAAATTCGGTTCACTAGCTCTCAACCTATCTTGGCTAAGTGGGAAGGCGTGTAAATTTGGAACCCACTAGATTTTTGATAGAGTAATAGACTAAGAGGCGTCTGTGTAAATTCGGTCCTCTAGTTCGCTATATGTGGTGCTTGGGCAGTGTGGCTAACCAAAACGGATGTAGATAGTTTTAGGTAGTCCATTCAAGGTACTGGCCAATAGTTTAGTTGGGATTGTAAATGTGTTAAAGATTGTTAGTAAAGTGTATATCTTGTTAGATAGCGCGAGCTCAGCCGTCTAGCGAGAGTGTTAATAGTGTGTTGCTGTATCATAGTGCACGGTACCATAACCCTGTATATTTACTGACACTGTATATAAGTACTAATCATTGTCGTCTATTGCATGTTTAACACCATAACCACTAATAATTGTATTGTGACCTTAAATTGTGCTTTGACCTATGCGAACCGTACTGTAACCGCTATTTGTAAAAGACGATGTTACTGGGGTGTGTTATAGACGGGTAATTCATATATAGAGAATTATAGCGTGGGTGACTGTATAGTTTCGCAAAAGGGCATAATATTGATTATTTAGTGACTGGTGTAACAGCTGTGTGTGTACGGGAATTCCCTGAGTGTTTATTGTGTTATTGTGTACGTTTCACTTGGTAACCGTACCACGTGGTGCTGTTGCCAGAGGAAACGGGTGTGACTGTTGTAGTATTCGTTGTCTACGACGTTCCATTGATAAGTATGGGCGCGTCGGAGTCAACGATTCCGGATCCCTTAGGTTGTATGGTAAAGAATTTTAAAAAGGGATTCAAAACATGTGATTTTGGGGTTAAAATGTCTCCTGTACGTTTGGTCACTTTGTGCACTAGGGAGTGGCCTACTTTGGTTGCGGCATGGCCGCCACGTGGTAGTTTGGATCCAACCCTGATACAGCGTGTACACGTGGCTGTGTCAGGTAGGCCTGAACTTTACGGGCAGTTTCCATATATTGATTGTTGGAGACAGGCCGTAAACGACTCGCCAAAATGGATTCAGATATGCCACGAGGAGCAATGTGGCCTCATGGTGGCCAGGACTTGTTTGTCCACTAGGACTGTGGTTAGGCCCATTTTGGACACGCCCCCTGAGTCTGAGATCCCTTTGCCGCCCCCTTACTTCCCTACAGGAAGAGGTGACGCGAGTGCAGGAAATTCTATACCCCTCCCCTCATTGCCCCCATCCACTTCCGCTTCCTCCTCCAGTACAGAATCCACCCCCCCTCGTATTAAATCTCCCCTTCCGGAACCAGGACCAACCCCCATTAGATCTGAATATCCTGATTTGGCGCCACTTCAAACTTCCGGTCAAGCTTCTTCTAGCTCGGCTCGGAGTGTTCTATTCACTAACTTTTCCCAAAATCAAGCTCCCACATCCTCATGCTCTATTATCCCCCGACCGGAACCCATAACTGACGCCCCTCCACGTAGCCCCATACTAACCCGACAACTGACCGGTACCCAACAATTAAAACATTATCAGATGCCTCTTCGTCTGAATCCTGGGTCAGCCTATCTCGATGCCGCAGGTCAAATGGCACATGCTGACCCAGTCTTCGTATATGTCCCGTTCACGACTACCGATCTCTTGAATTGGAAGACCCACAACTCCTCGTACACTGAGAAACCACAAGCTATGACCGATCTGTTCACCTCGATAGTTCAGACACATAACCCGACATGGGCTGATTGCCAGCAGTTATTAATGACATTGTTTAATAATGAGGAAAGGACAAGGATTAATCAAGCGGCCATTAAAGCGCTAGAGGATAGAGCCCGTGCTTTAAATCAAGCCAATCCGGCAGCATGGGCTGCAACACATTACCCTAACACCGATCCCGATTGGAATGTAAATGGCGCTGATATGGTTCAACTCAAAGCCTATAGAGACGCTATAATTGCTGGCATGAAAGCCGGAGGGAAGAAAGCTATTAATATGTCGAAGACAGTTGAGGTGATTCAGAAAAGTGATGAAGCGCCCAGTGTCTTTTATGACCGATTATTGGAGGCATACCGCTTGTATACCCCCTTTAATCCGGAAGACGCTGATAATTCCAGAATGGTGAACTCCACCTTTGTCAGCCAAGCTTACGGAGATATTAAGCGCAAGCTACAGAAGTTAGAAGGGTTTGCAGGAATGTCTATTACCCAACTAATGGAGGTAGCAAATAAAGTATACATGAACAGGGAAACAGAGACAAAGAAAGAGGAAGAGCGCAAGATGCGTAAAAAGGCTGATATGCTAGCGGTAGCGATCGCAGGCGTAGATAGACGGGGAACAGATAGAGGCGATAGTAAGTGGAATGAGGAACCCCTGAGTAGAAATCAGTGCGCATACTGTAGGGAAGAAGGGCATTGGAGAAGTGAGTGTCCGCGAAGGGAACAGTATGAGAGAGACAGACATAGGACAGGTTACGGAAACTTTAGAGTCAGAGCGAGAGGTAGAGGAGGCCCCGGAGGGAGCAATGGTAATAGAGGGAGTAATGGGAACAGAGGAAGTGTAAGGGAAGATAGGTACTATCCAGCAGCGCAAAGGTCCCGCGATAGAGAAGGCAGGGACTTTGTGGGATTGGCTGACACGGTTATGGAGGACTATTGATACCGACCGGGCTCCATCCCCCTTGGTCGAGCGGAGCCTATGGTCGATGTATCAATAGGGGGAAAAAGGAGTGCGTTCATGATCGACACTGGTGCTGAACATTCGGTGGTGACTGACCTAGTTGCTCCTCCATCTGGAAGAACTATTACTGTAATAGGAGCAACTGGGAGAAGTGCTGCAAAACCGGTTCTTAAAAGTCGACTCTGTACATTGGGAGGCCACGTAGTAAAACATCAATTCCTTTATATGCCTGAATGTCCAGTCCAATTGCTGGGACGTGATATGCTATCCAAGTTACAAGCGCAGATTACGTTCCTACCAAATGGAACAACATCCTTAAAGTTTAATGGACCTTCAGGTATTATGACATTATCCGTACCAAAGGAAGAAGAGTGGCGACTTTATACAGCGTTGACTAGCCAAAACCCTAGGAGTGATGAATCCCTATTCAACATACCAGGAGTTTGGGCAGAGAACAACCCACCAGGACTGGCCCGCAATATTCCACCTATTAAAATCGAACTAAAACTTGGGGTTTATCCAGTGAGCCTAAGACAATATCACATCCCGCAGAAGGCTAAGAAGAACATCCAATCTTATCTGGATAAGTTCATATGGTATGGTATCCTAAAATTCTGTACTTCCCCCTGGAACACCCCATTGCTGCCTGTTCAAAAGCCCGGTACAGATGAGTATCGACCTGTGCAGGACTTGAGAGCAGTCAATGATGCGGTTGTTAGTATACATCCAGTTGTGCCCAATCCATATAACCTGCTTGCTTTAATTCCGGGCGGGGCTACTTACTTTACAGTCTTAGACCTCAAAGATGCCTTCTTTTGCCTCCGAATTGCCGCAGAAAGCCAATGTATCTTCGCTTTCCAATGGGAAAACGCTGTGACGGGCTCAAAACGCCAAATGACCTGGACAAGACTGCCCCAAGGGTTTAAAAATTCACCTACCCTATTTGGTTCAGCTCTAAGTCAAGATCTACTGGATTTCGAGTCTATCCCAGGAGAGTGTGTACTGTTACAATATGTAGATGACTTGTTGATAGCAGCAGTTACAAAGGAAATATGTCAGCAAGCAACGCACGATCTACTACACATTCTCTGGAAGGCAGGATACAAGGTGTCTAGAAAGAAGGCTCAGTTGTGTTTGCCAAATGTCAAATATCTGGGATTCCATATCTCTGAAGGCCAAAGAATTATGGGGCCAGAGAGAAAAGAAGCTGTGTGCCAAATACCGATACCCAAGAATAGAAGACAAGTGCGAGAATTCTTGGGGGCAGCAGGCTTCTGTAGGATATGGATTCCCAGCTACGCGATACTGGCAAAACCTCTGTATGCAGCTATCAAAGGTACAGAGCACGACCCCTTCTTATGGACTCAAGAACAGCAAACGGCATTTGAAGATGTGAAGAAGGCTTTGATGAGTGCCCCAGCATTAGGTCTACCTGATCACACACGACCATTCTACCTGTATGTACATGAGCAAAGAAGAATGGCTGTGGGAGTATTGACACAGTACTTGGGATCATGGCAAAGACCTGTTGCCTACATGTCTAAGCAACTGGATGCAGTGGCCAGCGGACTTCCACCTTGTCTAAGAGCCGTAGCTGCAGCCGCCCTGCTAGTAGCTGAAGCCGATAAACTCACTCTGGGTCAAGAACTTTATGTACGAGTCCCACATGCAGTACAGACGTTGTTGGATTACAAAGGAAATCATTGGTTTAGTAACAGCCGTATGACCAAGTATCAAGCAATGTTGTGTGAAAACCCAAGAGTGCATTTAGAGACTGTAAATACCTTAAATCCAGCTACCCTTTTGCCACAGCCTACTGAAAGTCAACATGATTGTTTGGAAGTAATGGATGAAGTATTTTCAAGTAGACCAGATCTTCGTGATTTTCCCATCCAGAACCCCGATGTTCAATATTACACCGACGGCAGTAGTTATGTGAAAGAAGGGATCCGCTATGCAGGATATGCAGTAACAACAATAGACAAGGTGATAGAAGCTCGGCCACTGGCAAAAGGAACATCAGCACAAAAGGCAGAATTGATAGCACTGACACGAGCGTTACAATTGGCTGAAGGTTTAAGAGTGAACATCTACACGGACTCCAAGTATGCGTTTTTAACCACTCATGCCCACGGAGCTTTGTATAAAGAAAGAGGACTATTGAATTCAGAAGGCAAAGAAATCAAGTACGCAGCTGAAATCCTACAACTATAGGAAGCAGTGTGGGAGCCGAAAGAAGTCGGTATTATACATTGTCGAGTGCATCTGAGAGGAGATGGTGATGTAACCAAAGGAAATCGGATGGCAGACAGTGCGGCTAAGCGTGCCGCTGAATCAGGAAGACAAGAGTATGTGGAGCATATAGCTGCTCTTATACCAACTCCACTGTCTCAATGGACTCCAGTTTATACAGCTCAAGAAGAGGAGTGGTTAAAGACTGAACCTGGAAAGTACTTGGAGAACAAATGGTATCAGTTAGAAGATGGAAGAATAGTTATTCCAGCATCACTAGCGGTAGAAATTGTCCAAAACTATCACAACGGGACACATTCTGGGAGAGATAGTACAGAAGAATCTCTCAGAAAACATTTCTACATACCAAGATTGTCCAACTTGACTCAGGCCATCAGGGCCGGACTGGGAACAGAAAGCAGCCCTGGAAAAAAAATATTTCAGCCCTCTAATTCATTGTGTCATATAGTATGCTTGTATTGTTTATATGTATGCACTTTGGAGAAGACTTTTGTCTTACCTGCAGCCCATCGCTCTAGATGATCCATGGGTGTTACAGTGCTATAACCACCACCCTCCAGGATGCTCCCTGTCCGTTGTGACTGCCTCTGCTTGGGGACAATTCTTTAAGCAGGGAAACACTCCATGCCAATATCAGCATATCGGCATCAGTGTGTCAATTGTGTAATTTCAGAAAATATATATATCAAAAGAATGTCCCACATTAATAAATCACACTAGTTCAATGGCGCGCACACACACACACACACACACACACTGACTACAGAAAAGCTCACTGACACAAAAGAGCTCACTACAGACAAGCACACCGATAAACACAAAAGCTCTCTGACACATGCACAAGCTCACTACAGACAAGCTTACTGCCGTACACAAATTCACTGACATTCACTCAAGCACACTAGAGACAAACTCAGTGACAAACACAACCTAACTACAGACAAGCTCACCACACACACAACCTCTCTGACTAACACAAACTTGATAATGACAAACACAGAAGTGCTCTGACCCACACAAGCTTACTGACACACAGAAGCTCTCTGATACACACACAAGCACACTACAAGCTCACTGATACACAAGCACACTACAAGCTCACTGACAAACACACAAGCACACCACAAGCTCACTGATGCACTCTACAAGCTCACTGATATACACAAGCACACTACAAGCTCACTGATACACACATGCACACCACAAGCTCACTGATGCACACTACAAGCTCACTGATATACACAAGCACACCACAAGCTCCCTGATATACACAAGCTCACTGATACACACACAAGCACACCACAAGCTCACTGATATACACAAGCACACCACAAGCTCACTGATATACACAAGCACACCACAAGCTCACTGATATACACAAGCACACCACAAGCTCACTGATATACGCAAGCACACCACAAGCTCACTGATATACACAAGCACACCACAAGCTCACTGATATACACAAGCACACTACAAGCTCACTGATGCACACTACAAGCTCACTGATGCACACTACAAGCTCACTGATACACACCACAAGCTCGCCACAAGCTCACTGATGCACACTACAAGCTCACTGATATACACAAGCACACCACAAGCTCACTGATATACACAAGCACACCACAAGCTCACTGATATACACAAGCTCACTGATATACACAAGCTCACTGATACACACACAAGCACACCACAAGCTCACTGATATACATAAGCACACCACAAGCTCACTGATACACACACACACACACGCTCTATCTCTCTCTCACACTCTCTCACACACTCTCTCTCACACACTCTCTCTCACACACTCTCTCTCTCTCTCTCTCCCCCTCTCTCCCCCCCCTCTCTCTCTCCCCCTCCCACTCTCTCTCCCCCTCTCTCTCTCTCCCCCTCTCTCTCTCACTCCCCCTCTCTCTCACTCCCCCTTTCTCTCTCACTCCCCCTCTCTCTCTCACCCTCACTCTCTCTCTCTCCCTCTCACCCTCACTCTCTCTCTCTCACTCTCTCTCACACTCTCTCTCCCTCTCTCACCCTCTCTCTCTCACCCTCTCTCTCTCTCGCACCCTATCTCTCTCTCTCTCTCACCCTCTCTCTCTCTCTCACCCTCTCTCTCTCTCTCACCCTCTCTCTCTCACCCTCTCTCTCTCTCACCCTCTCTTTCTCACTCTCTCTCTCTCACCCTCTCTCTCACCCTCTCTCTCTCTCTCTCACCCTCTCTCTCTCACCCTCTCTCTCTCACCCTCTCTCTCTCACCCTCTCACCCTCTCCCTCTCTCTCACCCTCTCTCTCTCTCTCTCACCCTCTCTCACCCTCTCTCACCCTCCCTCTCTCTCTCACCCTCTCTCTCTCTCTCACCCTCTCTCTCTCTCTCTCACCCTCTCTCACCCTCTATCTCTATCTCTCTCTCTCACCCTCTCTCTCTCTCTCAGTATCAATCATATATTTACCAGTCCCTGGCAGTGTGGATTCTAAGTTCTCCCTCTCTCTCTCTCACCCTCTCTCTCTCTCTCTCACTCTCTCTCCACTCTCTCTCACACTCTCTCTCACACTCTCTCACACTCTCTCTCTCACCCTCTCTCTCAGTATCAATCATACATTTACCTGTCAATGGCAGTGTGGATTCTAAGTTCTCCCTCTCTCTCTCTCTCACACTCTCTCTCACACCCTCCCTCTCTCCCTCTCTCACACTCTCTCTTTCTCACCCTCTCTCACCCTCTCTCTCTCTCTCTCTCTCAGTATCAATCATACATTTACCTGTCAATGGCAGTGTGGATTCTAAGTCCTCTCTCTCTCTCTCCCTCTCACACACCCTCTCTCTCTCACACTCTCTCTCACACCCTCACTCTCTCCCTCTCTCACACTCTCTCTTTCTCACCCTCTCTCTCTCTCTCTCTCTCTCTCTCTCTCAGTATCAATCATACATTTACCTGTCCCTGGCAGTGTGGATTCTAAGTTATCCCTCTCTCACACTCTCTCTTTCTCACCCTCTCTCTCTCTCAGTATCAATCATACATTTACCTGTCCCTGGCAGTGTGGATTCTAAGTTCTCCCTCTCTCACACTCTCTCTTTCTCACCCTCTCTCTCTCTCAGTATCAATCATACATTTACCTGTCAATGGCAGTGTGGATTCTAAGTCCTCTCTCTCTCTCTCCCTCTCACACACCCTCTCTCTCTCACACTCTCTCTCACACTCTCTCTCACACCCTCACTCTCTCCCTCTCTCACACTCTCTCTCTCTCTCTCTCTCTCAGTATCAATCATACATTTACCTGTCCCTGGCAGTGTGGATTCTAAGTTCTCCCTCTCTCACACTCTCTCTTTCTCACCCTCTCTCTCTCTCAGTATCAATCATACATTTACCTGTCCCTGGCAGTGTGGATTCTAAGTTCAGTGGGAGGTTCCTTCGTGAGGTGCTTCCTCTTCCTGTGTTTCCTCTTCCTGTGTGAAAGTTCACCAGGCTGAGGCTGGTGGGCAGAGCTCCAGTGCAGGGGCTGGATCCTTACCAGACAGGCCGTGCAGAAGAGCTGGCAATGTGTGAGAGACTCTCTCTCCTCCCTGCTGGAGGTGGCTGCCACCTCTTACTGTGTAGCAGGCACCTCGGTAATTGTCTGCCCCAGGCCCCCAGCCTCCAAACAAAACCTCACAGGAGGGAAAAATGTGTCAGATGCTGCACTGCCGGCCCCAAGTCCACCGGCCCACCGGGAAATTCCCCGGTATCCCGGTGGGCCAGTCCGGCCCTGCAGGCCATTGTAAGAAGATGTGTAACGTGTGCTAAGAATAATGCAAGGCAAGGACCAGTAAAGCCACCAGGAGTCCAGTTTACGGGGGGACTCCCCATGTCCGATTTACAAATTGACTATACATTGATGCCTAAATCTGGTGGACATCGCTACCTGCTGGTAGTTGTGTGTACCTATTCAGGCTGGGTAGAAGCATGTCCTACTCGTACAGAGAAAGCAGGAGAAGTTGTGAGATTCCTGCTACGAGAAATAATACCCCGATATGGACTACCCTGCTCTATAGGATCGGACAATGGTCCAGCTTTTGTTCATCAGTGCCAACAACAACTGACTCATATGCTTGGTATAAAGTGGAGGCTTCATACGGCATATAGACCCCAGAGTTCTGGTAAGGTAGAGAGAATGAATAGAACTATTAAGAATCAGTTGGCTAAAATGTGTCAGGAAACCCAACTTAAGTGGAACGTTCTCTTGCCCATAGCTTTATTGCGAATCCGCAGTACACCTACCAGAAGGATGGGCCTCTCTCCTTTTGAAATCATGTATGGGCGACCACCTCCCGTACTTGGTAACTTAAGGGGGGATTTGAGTCAGTTGGGAGAAGGAATTACCCGGCAGCAGGTTGTAGAGTTGGGTAAGACTATGGAGGAGGTACAGAAATGGGTACAAGATAGATTACCTGTGAATATTTATCCCCCAGTTCATAGTTACCACCCAGGAGACCAAGTGTGGATTAAAGAGTGGAATAATGTACCGTTAGGGCCCAAGTGGAGAGGTCCTTATGTTGTTCTTTTGTCTACCCCTACAGCGATAAAAGTAGCCGAAGTGACTCCGTGGATACATCACTCCAGGGTTAAACCAGCAGCAGTCGATTCTTGGCAAGTTACAGCAGATCCAGAGAATCCTTGCAAGATCCGGTTAAAACGCACGACTCAGTCGGAGTGACGAGGAACCTTGTGTAACGAGTATATACCCCTACACGCAGGATCCAGCCTAACAGAAGACAGTACAGAGGAGAGATACGTCTACCGGACCTTAGAGTGGCCGGACTCGACGTAATAGGATAAGACAGAGTCAGGAACGATCCGAGGTCAAGGGCACAAAGAGACAGCGTAAACGAAAACTAGCCGGGGACTGGTACACAGGAATCAGCAAGCCGGCAAACAGTACAGAATAGGATAAAGCGAAAACGAAGTCAGAATACAAAGCCAAGGTCAAATACGGAGAAACACAACTGAACACAACAAGCACTAAAGGGAACTGTAGCAGAAACCACGATAGGGCAAGGAACTAAGGGAAAAGGGTAAGTATAAGTAGCCTTCAAACTAATGTGATTGGCTCCTGTCACTTCCACTCCCCCAACAGGTAAGTGTATGGGGTGATTGGCATGACAGGAGCCAATGGGAGCCTTTTTGCAATTTAGGCTCCCACTGTCTCTTTAAGAGCGCGCCCGAGACTCGCGGCGCGCTCTTAGCTGCAGGCGGGACACGTGACCGCTTCTCGCGGTCACTGCCCGCCTTCCTGTCTGAACAGTCGGACGAGCCGCGCGCGGCTCGTGCAGCCGCAGGACCGCGCGCGGCTTGAAGAGAGGACCGCGTCCGGCCCCCGGATAAGGTAAGTACCGCTACAGTACCCCCCCCCTGAGGACACGCCCTCCGGGCGGGCAGGACCAGGCCTGGCAGGAAAACGCGAATGGAAAGAACGTACAAGGCGGGGAGCATGAACAGCATCCGCAGAAATCCAACTGCGCTCCTCAGGCCCATAACCCTTCCAATGTACCAAGTACTGAAGCCGACCCCTAAGAAAACGAGAGTCAATAACAGCAGATACTTCGAACTCCTCATGACCCTCCACAGAGACAGGAGGGGGAGGGGGAGTATGCCGGGTATAGCGGTTGCGTACGTAAGGCTTCAACAAAGAGGTGTGAAATACATTGGGTATACGCAGATTCTTAGGCAGACCCAGTGGCGTACTAAGGGGGGGGCGGGGGGGGGCGGTCCGCCCCGGGTGCCATCCAGTAGGGGGGTGCCACACTCTGTCCCTCCTGCTGGTCGTCCTCTCCCTCGCGGCTCCGGCGCTCAGTGAGTGAGTCAGAGCACAGGGAGGGGATTCCCAGCCTGTGTTCTGAGTCATCACTGAGCACCAGGGATGCTGTTATGGAGTGTGCCAGCAGGGGGCGCAGAGTGTGCATTCTGCAAGATTTCTCCCCTGCGGCCACTCTGCCTGCACCTCCTGCACTGCCTGCACCTCCTGCACAGCCATTGAATCATGGTAAGAAAATATTATTGTAAATTCACTCTCACCCCCCCCCCCTCAGTCACCCTGTCACCCCCCCTCAGTCACCCTATCACCCCCCCTCACCCCTTCCCTCTGTCACCCTGTCACCCCCCCTCACCCCCTCCCTCAATCACCCTGTCACCCCCACTCACCCTCTCACCCTGTCACCCCCCTCAATCACCCTGTCACCCCCTCCCTCAGTCACCCTCTCACCCCCTCAGTCACCCCCCCTCACCCTGTCACCCCCCTCAATCACCCTGTCACCCCCTCCCTCAGTCACCCTCTCACCCCCTCAGTCACCCTGTCACCCCCCCTCACCCTGTCACCCCCTCACCCCGTCACCCCCCTCAATCACCCTGTCACCCCCTCCCTCAGTCACCCTCTCCCTCAGTCACCCTGTCACCAGTCACCCCCCTCAGTCACCCTGTCACCCCCTCCCTCAGTCACCCTGTCACCCCCCTCACCCTGTCACCCCCTCACCCTGTCACCCCCCTCAATCACCCTGTCACCCCCTCCCTCAGTCACCCTCACCCCCTCCCTCAGTCACCCTCACCCCCTCCCTCAGTCACCCTGTCACCCCCTCACCCTGTCACCCCCTCACCCTGTCACCCCCTCCCTCAGTCACCCCCTCCCTCAGTCACCCTCTCACCCCCTCCCTCAGTCACCCTGTCACCCCCCCTCAGTCACCCTGTCACCCCCCCTCAGTCACCCTGTCACCCCCCTCAGTCACCCTATCACCCCCCCTCACCCACTCCCTCAGTCACCCCCCCAGTCACCCTGTCACCCCCCTCAGTCACCCTGTCACCCCCCCCCACCCCCTCCCTCAATCACCCTGTCACCCCCTCCCTCAGTCACCCTGTCACACCCTCTCACCCTGTCACCCCCCTCAATCACCCTGTCACCCCCTCCCTCAGTCACCCTCTCACCCCCTCAGTCACCCTGTCACCCCCCCTCACCCTGTCACCCCCTCACCCCCCTCAATCACCCTGTCACCCCCTCCCTCAGTCACCCTCTCCCTCAGTCACCCTGTCACCAGTCACCCCCTCAGTCACCCTGTCACCAGTCACCCCCCTCAGTCACCCCCTCCCTCAGTCACTCTGTCACCCCCCTCAGTCACCCTGTCACCCCCCCCCTCACCCTGTCACCCCCTCCGTCACCCTGTCACCAGTCACCCCCCCAGTCATCCTGTCACCCCCCTCAGTCACCAGTCACCCCCCTCAGTCACCCTGTCACCCCCCTCACCCTGTCACCCCCCTCACCCTGTCACCCCCTCACCCTGTCACCCCCTCCCTCAGTCACTCTGTCACCCCCTCAGTCACCCTGTCACCCCCCTCACCCTGTCACCCCCCTCAGTCACCCTGTCACCAGTCACCCCCCCAGTCACCCTGTCACCCCCCTCAGTCACCCAGTCACCCCCCCTCAGTCACCCTGTCACCAGTCACCCCCCCCCCTCAGTCACCCTGTCACCCCCCTCAGTCACCCTGTCACCAGTCACCCCCTCACCCTGTCACCCCCCTCAGTCACCCTGTCACCACCCTCAGTCACCCTGTCACCACCCTCAGTCACCCTGTCACCCCCTCCATCAGTCACCCTGTCACCCCCTCCTTCAGTCACCCTGTCACCCCCTCAGTCACCCTGTCACCCCCTCAGTCACCCTGTCACCCCCTCAGTCACCCAGTCACCCCCTCCCTCAGTCACCCTGTCACCCCGTCACTCTGTCACCAGTCACCCCCTCCCTCAGTCACCCCCCCTCAGTCACTCTGTCACCAGTCACCCCCTCCCTCAGTCACCAGTCAACCCCTCTTTCCCTCACTCTGCTACCTGTCACTCCCTCCCACGCTCTGTCAGCCCCTCCCTCCTACGCTCTGCCACCTGTCCCCTCCTCACTCTGCCAACCCTATCCCACAGCACACTATGTGCCTTACAATGCCCTACACACACTACATCCCACCCCCACACTATGTGTCTTACCCATACTACATCCCTATCACCCCTACACCAGGTCTGTCTCCTAAATTACTATCAATAAAGATTTGTATCAGTACAAGTAGATTGTCACGGCAGACAAGTAGATTGGGCAAACACTTTAGTCCCTGGACAAGTAGTTTTTTTTTTTTGTTTTTTTTTAATTTCAACACCCCTGCCCTCTCTGCCATATACACCCCCGCCATATACACCCCTGCCTTGTCATAATATCCTCCCTGCTATAAACCCACTACCTGGTCATAATTCCCACCCTGGCATATACCCCTTTAACATGTCATATAATACCCACACTGCCATAATCCCCTCCCTGCTATATACCTCCACCGTATCATAATACACACCCTGCCATACACCCTGGCCCTGCCTTGACATAATATCCTCTCTTCCATATAACACCCAATCCCATTGTTCCCACCCGTGACATAAAACACCATATACTCACCACCTCACCTGCAGTCACCTCCTTCAATCCACTGTGTGCAGTGGCACACACTGTCATAGTATCCACCACACTGTCCCACCCTGCCATATACCTTTCTCCTGATAGTAATACTCACCCACTTACATATACATCCACGTTGTCACATTCCCCCAGACAGATAGGACAGATATATACTGGAAGGCAGTGAGATTAAACATTTTTATGGACCATATAGGAGTTTGTGTACGCCCTGCAGTAAGCCGGCAGCCGGGGTATGACATCATCCTGGCATCGGCATCACTACTGGTCGTGCAAGTGAGCTGTGAAGGAAGAGCACAGAGATCCCAGCCCAGCAGCAACCGCTTGTCACTCCCAGAGTAAGGTAGGGAGGTTGGTTGGACCTCTTAATAACTAAATGCGTTTGTATATCTGGTTGTGTATATATTTAGTAGATAGCTCCCTAATTTGGTGTCCTTAAATATGTCAATCCCACATAAGGATAACAAATAAGTGAGTTATCTACTAAACAACCTAAAGATTAAAATTAAGAAAAAGGCTTTTTACATTTTGATCTTTTAGCTATTTAGTAGAGAATTCCCTAAATTGGTGCCCTTATGTGAGATTCCATATGTAAAGATACCAAATTAGGGTGCTGTTTAGCAGATAGCTCCCTTATTTGGTGTCCTTAAATATGGCAATCCCACATCTCAGCATCTTGCCAACACTACACACAAACACATCCCTGCATTCCAGTACAAACACTACATACAAACACACCTCTGTATTAAAACATCACCATTATATATAACCACACCACTGCATCTCGCCAACACTACACACAAAAGCATGCCTGCATTAAAATGCCAACACTACATACAAACACACCCATTCATTCACTCGCACTTACTCCATACAAAAGCATGCTTACATTGAAACATGCAAGCACTGCTCAATGCTACATACATTTAAAAAAATGTGGGTGTTTTGTACATTTTAAAGTGCAGGGAGGGGGGGGTGCCAAAACTAGGACCCGCCCCGGGTGCCATATGCTCTAGGTACGCCCCTGGGCAGACCCAAGGCATAAGAAACGGGATTAACCTTATGTATAATGCGATAAGGACCAATGAAGCGGGGAGCCAATTTCATAGAAGGCACCCGGAGGCGAATATTCCGTGTGGAAAGCAAAACCCTGTCCCCCACAACATAGGAAGGAGCCGCTCTGCGATGCTTGTCAGCCTGAGCCTTCTGGCGGGCAGCAGAGTCCACCAAAGAACGCTGAACCTGCTCCCAAGTACTACGCAAACCAGCCAAATGCTCATCCAGAACTGGCATGCCCTGAGAGGAGAATGCAGCCGGAAGAACAACGGGATGCTGGCCATAGACAACGTAAAAAGGGCTTTTGCCGGAAGAATCATGAGTGGCATTATTCCGAGCAAATTCAGCCCAAGGAAGCAGGTCAGACCAATTGTCCTGATGGTGAGACACAAAACAACGGAGGTACTGCTCAAGAGACTGGTTGGCACGTTCAGCAGCTCCATTAGACTGGGGATGGTAAGCGGAAGAAAATGAGAGGGAAATACCCATCTCCGAACAAAAGGCTTTCCAGAACCTGGAAATAAATTGGCTACCCCTATCGGATACAATAGATAAGGGAATTCCATGTAATCGAAACACTTCTCTAGCGAAGATAAGAGCCAATTCCTTGGAAGTGGGCAACTTGCGAAGAGACACAAAGTGAGCCATTTTGGAAAACCGATCTACTATCATTAGGATGACTGTGTTACCATTCGAAGGGGGTAATTCAACAATAAAATCCATTGATAGATTAGACCAAGGTCTCTCGGGAACGGGCAACGGATGCAACAGCCCACAAGGAACTCTACGAGAGGTTTTCATACATGCACAAGTAGTACAAGCACTTATATAGTCAGTAACATCCTTACGTAAGGTATCCCACCAGAAATACCGAGAAACGGCTGACACTGTTTTGGAAATACCAGGATGTCCAGCAGTCTTAGTATCGTGATAAAGTGACAGAATATCCCGTCTCTCGGGAATGTCAACGAACAATTTATCATTAGGCCTCTCGCTGGGTGCCATGCCTTGTTTCGCTTGTATGGCCTGCAAGAGGGACGAGGAAATAGACAATATAGTAGTTGCTATTATCCTGTCTGGGGGAATGACAGGAGTGACATCAATCTCCTGTTTGTCAATAGTCTCGAATTGTCTGGACAGAGCGTCCGCTTTGGTGTTCCGGTCACCTGGCCTATAGGTGATTATATAATTAAAATGAGGCAAGAACAGTGACCACCTAGCCTGCCTTGAAGACAATCTTTTAGCTTCGCTAAGGTAGGATAGGTTCTTGTGATCTGTAAATATGAGAATAGGATCCTTAGTTCCTTCTAGCAAATGTCTCCATTCTTTGAGTGCTAAAATGATAGCAAGGAGTTCGCGATTACCCACATCATAATTCCTCTCTGCCTTGGACATTTGTTTAGAAAAGAAGCCACAAGGATGCAATGGCTTGTCAGGAGACTCTCTTTGGGATAAGACAGCACCTACCCCTATATCGGAAGCATCAACCTCAAGTATATATGGCAATGAGGGGACAGGATGCTGTAAAATAGGGGCAGAGGCGAACGTAGTTTTAAGAAAGTCAAAAGCCTGAAGTGCCTCAGTAGACCAGACACGTGTATTGCCATCCTTTTTAGTCATACGAGTAATAGGCGCTACTATAGACGAAAAACCTTTGATAAAACGTCTATAATAATTAGAGAAACCCAGAAAACGCTGGATGGCTTTCAGACCTTGCGGCAGAGGCCATTCTATGACTGCAGCGAGCTTCTGGGGATCCATCCGAAAACCCTCGGCGGAAATCAAATACCCTAAAAACTGGACCTCGGACTGGTCGAATAGACATTTTTCTAATTTGCAATAAAGACCATTAGCAAGAAGGGTCTTCAGAACTGTTGTAACATGTCTGTGATGAGCGTGAATGTCAGTAGAATATATTAAAATGTCATCCAAGTACACAATAACAAATGAGTGAATAAAGTCCCTTAAGACATCATTAATAAATTCTTGGAACACTGCTGGGGCATTGCAAAGCCCAAATGGCATGACGGTATACTCATAATGACCTGACCGAGTGTTAAAGGCTGTCTTCCATTCGTGGTCCTTTTTAATACGTATCAAATTGTATGCTCCTCTAAGATCTAATTTGGTGAATACCGTAGCATGTTTGAGCCTGTCAAACAATTCTGTTATTAGAGGTATAGGGTAAGCATTTTTGATGGTGATCTTGTTAAGACCTCTATAATCAATGCAAGGTCTTAAATCACCTTCTTTCTTTGATACAAAGAAGAACCCCGCTCCAGCCGGAGAGGAGGATCTTCTAATAAATCCCTTGTCTAATGACTCTTTAATGTACTCCTCCATGACACGGTTTTCTTGAACCGATAGGGGGTACACCCTGCCCTTAGGAGGTATAGTACCAGGCAACAAATCAATAGCACAATCGTAGGGTCTGTGAGGCGGTAATTTGTCAGCCTCTCTTTTATCAAAGACAGTCTTTAAAGTTAAATACTGAGAGGGTATTGTCGTAGATAAAGGAGGAACAGTAGGAACGTTAATAGAATTCACAGGCGTGACTTCAATAGTACATGACTCATGGCAGGCTTCACTCCATGATTTTATCTGCCCTGTCTCCCAGTCAAAAATGGGATTGTGGGCACGTAACCATGGATACCCTAACACCAACTGTGAAGAGGGAGAGGTGATGACCTGGAACCGAATGGTTTCATAGTGTAGAACCCCTGTGTACATGTGTAGCGGTGCAGTCTCGTGAGTAACAACAGGAGATATCAATGGTCTACCATCTATGGCCTCAACGGCCAAGGGTATCTCCTTCTCTCTGATGGGAATATTGTTTCTCTTTACAAAACCAGAGTCTATAAAGTTCTCGGCTGCCCCAGAATCAACCAGGGCGTCTATGTTTTCAACTATACAACTCTCTCCCATATGTAAAGAAACAGGGAGAAGCAGTCGGTTAGGAGGCAATGTAGGAGACTTAGAAATCACACCCAAGGCCAGTCCCCTATAAGGTCTTAGGTGTGAGAGTTTTCCGGGAGCAGAGGACACTCCTTTACCATATGGTCTCTCTTACCACAATATAGGCAGAGTCCCTCCCTTCTCCTATGTAATTTCTCAGTATCTGAGAGTTTGGCAACCCCTAATTGCATAGGTTCCTCTTCAGATACTTTAACACTCTCCGGTATATTAACTCTGGGTTGAATAGGTGTAACAAAACGTCTATTCCTGTTCTTAGTATAGAACCTGTCACGAATCCTATTATCTATATCGATGAGGTAGTCAATAAGGTCCTCTAAGGCAATAGGAAGCTCCTTAGCTGCTACCTCATCCAATATAGAGTCTGATAAACCTTCCATGAAGGCCGTAGTTAACCCATTATTGGTCCAATCGACCTGTGAGGCAAGGGTACGAAACTGTATAGCGTAATCAGCCACAGACCTAGAACCCTGTTTAACCCTCATTAATGCTCTAGCGGCATTCTTAGACCTTTTCATAGTATCAAAAGTTCTGCGAAAAGCTGTTAGGAAACTGTGAAAGTTATGCACCATAGGTCCATTAGCCTCCCAAATAGGGTTTGCCCATTCAAGTGCTTTGTCGGTAAGTTGGTGCATAAAGAACCCAACTTTAGACCTCTCTGTGGGAAATGAACGTGGATACATTTCAAAATGAAACTCTATTTGGTTAATGAACCCTCTGCATGTCTTAGAATCCCCTCCATACTTAGGAGGAGGCGTTAAATGTGCTGTAGCGTTAGGCATAGTCGATACTTCAGGAAGCAGGGGTGCAGGAGGGTTAGGTGCGGTTGCTGGAATGGTTCTAGCTAAGAGCGTCTGGAGAGCCTGAGCTATTTGATCTATACGGTGATCCTGCTCTACAAATCTAGCCTCATGGGTCGCCATCTGTTGAGCTAAATCTGCGGGGTCCATGGCCCTATCGTAATGTAACGAGTATATACCCCTACACGCAGGATCCAGCCTAACAGAAGACAGTACAGAGGAGAGATACGTCTACCGGACCTTAGAGTGGCCGGACTCGACGTAATAGGATAAGACAGAGTCAGGAACGATCCGAGGTCAAGGGCACAAAGAGACAGCGTAAACGAAAACTAGCCGGGGACTGGTACACAGGAATCAGCAAGCCGGCAAACAGTACAGAATAGGATAAAGCGAAAACGAAGTCAGAATACAAAGCCAAGGTCAAATACGGAGAAACACAACTGAACACAACAAGCACTAAAGGGAACTGTAGCAGAAACCACGATAGGGCAAGGAACTAAGGGAAAAGGGTAAGTATAAGTAGCCTTCAAACTAATGTGATTGGCTCCTGTCACTTCCACTCCCCCAACAGGTAAGTGTATGGGGTGATTGGCATGACAGGAGCCAATGGGAGCCTTTTTGCAATTTAGGCTCCCACTGTCTCTTTAAGAGCGCGCCCGAGATTCGCGGCGCGCTCTTAGCTGCAGGCGGGACACGTGACCGCTTCTCGCGGTCACTGCCCGCCTTCCTGTCTGAACAGTCGGACGAGCCGCGCGCGGCTCGTGCAGCCGCAGGACCGCGCGCGGCTTGAAGAGAGGACCGCGTCCGGCCCCCGGATAAGGTAAGTACCGCTACACCTTGTGGATTACAAATTTTATTGTTTCAGAGATTTGGTAAGTGAGTGAGAAGGCCATAATAAAGCCTGTCCGCTCACCGACATGTAGTATATAAGACAGGAAAAGTCTCGAAGGGACCCCTGTGAAGACGAGCAGAACTCCATTCCCTGCAGCCCTTACATCCTGGAAGCTAAGGTGCCTTCGCACGGACGAAGACTGAGGATGACGACGAAAGATGTGCTTATAATAATGTTTTTATATGTGTATTTTTATATTCAGGAAGGTAGAGGTACCGACACTCCTAGCTGTGAGGTATGCATTAAGACTACAAGAACAGGTAACCATATTTCCCAAACCCTAATTTGGCATTCACAATACGAGTGTAAAGGAGATGTATCAAGATGTAGATACTTAAATATAGAATATAGTGTGTGCCATTTAGGAGTAGGAGAACCTAGGTGCTTCAGTCCAGAGTATCAACCCCGTACAATTTGGTTGACTCTCAGGAATGGAGATCCTCAGGGGACCCTAATTAATAAGACGGTATTAGAATCCGTACATTCTTCGGGTGTTCTGCTATTTGATGCGTGTAAGGCGATATCAAGTGGTAGAAAGCCGTGAAATGTATGTGGGGATCTTAGATGGGAGAGGACGTATGGGTCTAACGATAAATATATTTGTCCCAGTAGTAAAAATAAGTATGTGAGTCCTAGATGCCCAAATAGAGATTATAACTTTTGCCCATATTGGTCTTGTGTGGGGTGGGCGACTTGGGGACAGACAGTAGACAAGGACATGATTGTGACTAAGTTGCCTACCAGTCCATATTGTAAGTCTATGGAATGCAATCCAGTCCATATACTTATAAATAACCCCGACAAGTTCTTAGATAAATATGGTAATTTATTTGGGTTTCAAATATATGGGACGGGTTTAGATCCTGGGACAGTATTGTTTATAGGGATAGAGACTGATACGGTATCCTCCCAGACTCATCAAGTATACCATTCCTTTTATGAAGAGATGAGCATAGATAATAAGATCCCCCATAATGCTAAAAACCTGTTCATTGATTTAGCCGAAAGTATTGCCGGTAGTCTTAATGTTACCAACTGCTATGTGTGTGGAGGTACTAACATGGGAGACCAATGGCCTTGGGAAGCAAAGGAGGTAATGTCCGGTTCTGAGGCAGTTGACCAATTAATATCTACACAAGCCGATTATCATATGAGTATAAGAGGTAAATCTGAGTGGAGATTAAAGACCTCCATCATAGGTTATGTTTGCATAGCGAGGAAAGGAATGATGTATAATACTTCTGTAGGAGAATTAACTTGTCTAGGGCAGAAAGCTTATGATGATGATACAAAGAATACAACTTGGTGGTCGGCTTCAAATGTCTCAGAACCATCTAACCCGTTTGCTAGATACACCAATTTAAAGGATGTGTGGTTTGATTTATCCATCACATCTAACTGGAGAGCCCCGGCAAATTTGTACTGGATCTGTGGTAAGAAAGCCTATTCGGAGTTGCCACAGGACTGGGAAGGGGCATGTGTGTTGGGTATGCTCAAACCATCCTTCTTCTTGTTACCTATTGAAACAGGTGAGACTTTAGGTGTTAAAGTGTATGATGTGAATCATAGGAAGAAAAGGGGACCCATAGAGATAGGCACCTGGGAAGATAATGAATGGCCTCCCCAGCGTATTATAGATTATTATGGGCCAGCCACGTGGGCAGAGGATGGTACCTTTGGTTATAGAACCCCAATTTATATGCTCAACCGTATTATAAGATTACAGGCAGTGGTTGAGATCATTACTAACGAGACATCACAAGCGCTCAATCTTCTAGCGAAGCACAATACCAGGATGAGGACAGCAGTATACCAAAATAGATTAGCCTTGGATTACCTTTTGGCAGTAGAGGGAGGTGTATGTGGGAAGTTTAACCTGAGCAATTGCTGTCTTCAAATAGATGACGAAGGGCAAGCAATAGCTGAGCTTACTAGCCATATGGTTAAACTAGCGCATGTGCCTACTCAGGTATGGAAAGGGTATAATCCAAGTAGTTGGTTTGGTAGCTGGTATGAGTGGTTTGGAGGGCTTAAGGCAGTGGTAGGTGGAGTCCTACTGATTTTAATGTTGTGTCTACTCCTGCCGTGTCTTATACCCTTAGTAGTTAGGTCTGTGCAAAGCCTGATAGAAAATATAGCAGAAAGGAAGGCTGCGGCACAGATAATGGCTATATATAAATATAAGGCTCTAGATCAGGGAGAACCAATGCGGGAAGATGAGTGTTGAAGATTCACATCATAGATAAGTCTGGTCTGGTTCAAGGTAACTTGCGGTGTATGCAAACCAAGGTTAAGTGATGCCTCAAGTAATTGTGAAATATCAAGAGGCATCAAAGGGGGGAATGTGGTGGAATCTCGGTAAAAATAAATTTAGTAGGCCGAGATTACCACGTGGCATGTGTACGTGCATATGCTGACGTATCGATCAGTTGGTTGCACGAGGCAAGATACGATCAGTAGTGTACGGAGCATGTGCAAGAATACAGGATATAGTATTCCCCTCCTCCATTGTGCTGGACAGGCCATGCGGTCAAGCAGGAAGTTAATTCTTATTTGTATTGATTGGTCAAGAGAATGTGCGGGTGGAGCTTAATATGGGAGTTATGTGCCTATATAAGGAGCCTGCACTATTGTCCGGGGCTCAGAACTTGCTGTATTTTGGTGACACTAGTCCCTCTGAGTCCCGATCGGTGATCCAATAAAGAATCTCTTCCTTCCTGTCCATCTCTCTGTGCTTGGCTTCCGTCAGTTTCTCCGGTATCAGTTGCAACTCTAGGGCAAGCAAACTTGGCAGCTCATTTTTCCAGCAAAGTAATGCTCTTAACTTACCTTGCTTTAATTAAAATTCCTTTATGTTGTTTTCAATGTACTGACAGATAGGTAGACCCACATGCATACCCTACAAACTAGAACCTAAGCTTCTAATGTACCAAAGTAACTAAGGCAGGGACAGCAGGTACCTCTACGATTATGCACCCTACGTTGCATACCTGTCGCATAGTGAACATACCACATATAATGTCAACCTCTCATAGATCAGCTTATATTTAAGCCAGTCAGCTTAGCACGACACATCTATTGTTCATGTTTTTCTATCGTCTGACGTAATTTAGCTACACTTGCTTATTAATACCTAAAAATGTGCAGTTGCTCCGTGCCGAGATATAACCATTGTTAATGTACCAATATGAGCTTTTGTGGCACTTCATGCATACTTGTAACTCTCTTGCACATGAAAAATAGAGAATAAAAAAATAAAATAAAATAAAAAGAATATGAGAACTCTGAGAACGGAGAAAGGCTTAGAGAAACTCAGTAGTTTGCTCTTTGGTAAATCCCCGTTCAGGCTCTCAAAATAATTTTTGCTCACTTGTGCCATTACAGAGAGAACATATCTGAAGCATAGCAGACTAGAGATGTCGCGAACTGTCCGCCGAACTGTTTGCAAACTGTCCGCCGGCGAACAATAGCGTGTTCGCATTGGGCGAACATATGTGATTTCCGGTCCGCCCCCTATACGTCATCATTGAGTAACCTTTGACCCGGAACCTCACAGTGAGCAGACACATTCCAGCCAATCAGCAGCAGACTCTCCCTCCAAGGAAGTGTCTGCTGGCTGTGAGGTTCTGGGTCAAAGTTAACTCAATGATGACGTATAGGGGGCGGACCGGAAATCGCATATGTTCGCCCAACGCGAACACGCTATTGCTCGCGAACAGTTCGGCGGACAGTTCGTGACATCTCTATATCAGACTAGTCCCACTTGTACGGACAGTCCAGAACCAAAGTGCCAGCAAGTTCCCTCTGCACGAGAGATACAGCAACCCCAAACGATCGCTTTGGCATTCTTTCTAAATATGTGTAATATTAATATTCGAGACAGAGGAGAGAACTTTGGATGAAGAGACGCTGCTCCATCTTACTGAGAGGTTTACTGAGGGTATGTTATTCTATTTTACTTATATTGCAAGCATATACTTTAATCTTGTAAACTTTGCTATAAATTATTATAATGGTTTATTAAGTTTTTATGTCTCTATTTTTTATTTAATACAATATTTTAAAAGACAAAACTTTTTTGCTTCCAAGACAATCCCTATTTTATTTGTATTCTCAATTATTTATATATTTTGAATAGAGTAACTCTTACTAACTATATGATATTGTGGCTCAGATATCTGTGTGGTTAGCCCTGCTAAATTCGATTATGAGAATTTAAGATGAGAAACTAGCGAGCGCACTGAATAGGCAATTGATAGAGCTGAATGAGGCTCATGAATGTAATTCGAAGCACAAAAGTCCATGTATTACTTCCTATTAGTGCTGGACTGCAGCAGGAGTCCATGAGATGGCTGCATTCGACTCACGAACGCCTATACTTACGGAAGATCAGGAGTCAGAGGCAAGGCCCAATGAACTCCAGAATTGTTTTATAAAATTGCGGGAAGTCGCCGAGGGTCACGTTCTCCAAAGTATGAACTGGAAGTGAAGCCTAACTTCAAGAAGACGCAGACAGGTAAGGTGAGGATGTTCAGGCTTTATATGCTGAATAACCCCACCCACAATTTAAGGCTCACGCTATATAACTTGGGCATGTTTAATGATTTTTTTTAATAACTTTTTTTGCAATTTGTCAGGTTGTCCGGCAGTCCCCATGAAGGCAGCTCAGCAGACTGCCATCCCGGCCAAGTGATTGCAACATCATCATGATCACATGGTTCTAAAGGACTAGACTTAGACTGGCAGCAGGAGGGTTGTCAGGCAATCCCCACCCAGACCGGGATAAAAGCAAATCGCCGCGGCTAGTGAGTATATTTGGCATGGGGAGCTCACAATCATTAGGTCGTATCACGCTGCCCTAACGGTGTTTAAGTCAACTTTGTGCAGGGCGGCATAGTACGCCCCAAAGTCATTAAGAGGTTATAGGTGATTGGAATAAGTCTTTTTATGAATATATCTTCTTATATTAATGGATCATCGTAATGTACTTCTTTATCATCCAAAAATATTCATGTACAATCTGACATTCTTTATAAGAAATATACATTTATTTTATTTACAATGCAAACAGCCATATATACAACTTAAGAGTAGTAGCACATGGTCCTTTGTCTATAACAACATTATAGACAAAGGTTTATAAACATGACTATAATGATGTCAGAATTTTTAGGTAAAACTTTGGACATATAAGAATATATGAAGACCCTAATCCAGCATTCTTCTCATTATACACCAATATTCCAGACTCCTCAAACGACACCGTTATTTTTAACCCATTAGACATGCATACCTAATAGCAACTGTGTGTGTGTGTTGTTTTTTTGTTTGTTTGCTGTTTTTTTAATAAAATAAATTCCCAATTTGGTATCCTTACATATTGCAACAGCACAGAAGGACACCAGATGAGAGAGCTATCCATTAAATTGCTGACAGATCAATAGTCTTGCCACAC
This sequence comes from Pelobates fuscus, assembly GCF_036172605.1. Classification (NCBI taxonomy): domain Eukaryota; kingdom Metazoa; phylum Chordata; class Amphibia; order Anura; family Pelobatidae; genus Pelobates; species Pelobates fuscus. Next base: position 201,341,621 of record NC_086319.1, read on the forward strand.
ATAATAAGCCAGCTTCACACTCATAATTTTAAAAATTGTGCCGTTACTCTGTATGCCATGTTGTTTTCTACTGTTATTATTGAGCTTGAAACAGCTGTCATGGCTTTACAAGCATGTTGTTCTCACTGTCCCAACAAAAATAAAGAATTATAAAAAAAAAAAACTGCTGAAAGATCAGAATTAAAAAGAGGGCTTTTCTAACTGAAGAAACTTCATTCTCTCTTGCTAACCTTCGCACCTAACGTTAACCTGTTGAGCATGCATTTGTATTATCTTATTATTTGACCTTAATGTCAGTCTGCATTCCGGTCTTCCATGTTTTACGTTGCCTGTTTTACTGACATAGCTACTGTTTAACTCTGAACCAAGCATGAATACTATATAAAAAATGTGCAGATGTAAACCATGTTCATTAACCCAAAATGGCCGGTTCCTGCTGTTGTGGCAGTGCCGGCATGTTTGTCATCATTATGCACGTCAAAATAAAGAATAAAAAAAAAAAAAAAAACAAAGAAGGCTTTTCTTAATTTTGATCTTTAATCGGTTTGGTAGATAGATCCCTAATATGGAATATACATATATATATATATTAGTGTTTAGATATATATGCTTGCATAGATATACAAAATTAAGGAGTTATCTACTAAAGTGTCGAAAGATAAAAATTAAGAAAAGGGCATTTCAAAATTTTGATGTCAGCTGTTTCGTAGATAACTCCCTAAATTAGTAGATAACTCCCTAATTTGGTATCTTTATGTGGGATTGCTATATATATCGATACCAAATAAGGTAGTTATCTATTAAACTAGTGATGGATCAATACTAAGAAAAGGGGTTTTCTTCATTTTTTATCATGTGAATGTTTAGTGAATAGCTGTGATTTAGTGATTTAGTGATTTAGTATCCTGATTTAGTATTCGTGTGATTGCCTTATAGAAGGATAACACATTGTCGAGTTATCTATTAAACAGCTGAAGGGTCAAAATTAAAGGGACACTATAGTAGTTACCAGAACAACTACAGCTTATTGTATTTGTTCTGGTGAGTAGAAACATTCCCTTTAGGCTTTTTTGCAGTAAACACGGTCTTTTCAAAGAAAATGCAGTGTTTACATTTTATCACTATATCTTCACTGGCCACTCCTTAGACGGCTACTAGGGCTGCTTCCTGGGGCAGTCCTGTCTAGTGAGCAGCACTGTCATTAAGTGTCTTTACCCTCTGCATGCAGACCCTGAACTTCCATCATAGAGATGCATTGATTTAACTCATTTATATGAGGAAATGCTGATTGGCCAGGGCTGTGTTTGACTTGTGCTGGCTCTGCCCCTGATCTGCCTCCCTGACAGTCTCAGCCAATCCTATGGGGAAGCACTGTGATTGGCTCAGACCAACACTCAAGACAGGAGCAAAGCAAGCAGCTGCAGATGTGAATACAAGATTTTACTATATTTAGGGAGGCAAGGAAGGGTCAGGGGGCTAGATGGTGGTTTTAACACAATAGGGTCAGGAATACATGTTTGTGTTCCTGACCCTATAGTGCTCCTTTAAAAAAGGGCCTCTGCCTATCTCCATACACTCCTTGTGTGTCATTCCACCTCCCCAGGTGTCTTTCACTGTCTCCCCACTTCTTGTGCATAGCCGAGGTGCATGCTGGCTAGCTCTGGCTGTCCATTAATGGCTTTCCTCTGCTATGGTCCAGCACGGAATAGACACTGAGTGTGTGCTAAGAGGTTGTGAACACAGCATTAACCTAGCACCTCTACTCTCAACATCAATTATACTGCAGCATGTCCTTTCAGGGGCAAGGCACACACACACTGTGACAGCAGCTTCTTTCCCTGCAACACTTCCTACAAACTGGCAGGTCACACAGGTTACCCATCCCTAATGCCAGTCCTGTTTGTGATAAGCATCTAAATATACAGAAGCAGATCACACACATCAGTAATAATCCACACTTGGTGCTCCATGGACAGGAGTGGCACACTCCCACTCCCAGCAATAAACAATTCCAGTAATAGTCCAGACACACAAGAGTGGCTTTAAATAGTCTTTTACATGAACCAGAAAAAAGACAATTTATTTGTGCTCCGCTAACTTGACCATCACTTCATAGCAGAAATGAAATATAGTATTTTTTGCCTGTTACTACAAAAGAGTGTTTAAAGCCACTTATGACAAACATTTAGGCACTGATCACAAGCCAGCTCCGATGCTTAATCAATAATATTTTTTACCTATATTGCAAGAGTGTTTCAACTAACAATTCAGCTCTAAACACTTCAATAGATGACATTATCAACGTTAAACTGGTTTTAATTCTTGTTGTTAATATAATGAAATGTCTTGGTACAAATATTATTAAACACTTACCTAGTAATCATATGTATTTTTCCATGGAGGCTCTTCCTTCTCTTCTCGGCCATAGGTAAAATTGGGAATAAAAGAGAGATAACAGTGGTAAATTAATTAATCTATCAGTAACACACAGAAATCGTCATGAAAAAGTATAGATACAAGCATAATGGTTTTTTAACTCCTAATCTGTTGAACTTTTCTATGCAGGGCTTAGAGTAGTTGGTTTTTTTTTTCTATTGCTTTGCAATATGATTAAACATATAATAAAAAGCCTAATTTACCTTCCCTGTCACTTCTTCAAATTCGAATTCAAAGTAAATTACATATTTAAAGTCAAAATAGCCAGAGCTGGAAAAATTCTTTAAATCAGCTATTTTTTCAGTTCAACTGTTCTAGCCATAAATTTGAAATTTACTTTGAATTCTAATTTTAGTAAATAACCCTGTATATACCACATGCACAAATGTTACAAATATCTGGACCTGCATGAAAATATACCAAAACTCAAGCATAAATAAAAAATGGATGAGGGATACCTTCTAAAAACAATCAGCAGAAAATAAAATATAGGTGTGCCTTGAATTCCAAATCTTTTCAAAACTAGAAAAAGCATCAATTTTGTCACTTGTGATTTAGGTAGCATGGTGTCATTTAATCAACATAATTCCAAGCAGCAACTAAAAGTGTGGACAGTAATTTATTTTGTTTTTATTAGTAAGAAAATCACAGTGTTTAGACAATAAAAAGTTAAATAGGGTGTTGAAAAACGTGCATAAAAAGAGACGCATGTGTGACCCAGAAAGCCTGAATCTTGAGACACTGCCACTGTAAGTGGAGGAAATTCGTTTTCTGGCCACACAAGCACCAACCTAGGTCTGTGGTGGTATGCTCCATTTTCATTAAAATAACCAATTTAGTGTTACAGCTAAAAACAAACAAAGCATTGCATCCCAGTAGTGATGTACCGAACTGTTCGCCGGCGAATAGTTCCCGGCGAACATAGCATGTTCGCGTTCGCCGCCGCGGGCGAACACATGCGCGGTTCGATCCGCCCCCTATTTGTCATCATTGAGCAAACTTTGACCCTGTACCTCACAGTCAGCAGACACATTCCAGCCAATCAGCAGCACACCCTCCCAAGCAGACCCTCCCACCTCCTGGACAGAATCAATTTTAGATTCATTTGGAAGCTGCATACATTTTTTTTTTATTTTTTTATTTTTTTTTTATTCTTTATTTTTGTAGTGCATGGATGTATAACAAATGAGCATGTGGTACCCCAACGGCATTACTCATGCTTTTCAAGTAACAATTGTAACAATAGGGTATATGTTAATACCCTAGTCTGCGCGGAGCCCTCCATGGGTGAAGATGGATTAATTTTTTTTGCGCTCGGGTTTTTTATTTTAATTTTAAGTTCGACGTGTATGATGGCTTTATATTTGGCTTTTTTTGGGGCTGAAAAATTAAGATTTTAGAAAAAAGAAGACTTGAATAGTAAGTTGAATTTTACTTTACAGGGTAGTAATTTTATTCCCTCCTCACTATTTTTTAGGGTGAGGGGGGTAGGTAGGGGCTTTTTTATTTGGGTGTGTGACTAGGGTCTTGGGGACCCCTAGTCACCTTTGATGGGGGAGGGGGAGATTTTCATTTTTTTTTTTTTTTGAAAATCTTTTATTGATGGGTTTTCTTTTTTTTTTTTTGTTTGTTCAACGTCATCAACATTAAATAAGCATATTATCTTGGACACGCAGGTCCCTACGTTAATTAAACAGGTTAATCAGTTTCATGATATATTCCATACATCTATAGGCAAAACATGTTCTTTCAATTAACAGTTGGGTTGTTGATCAGTTTGTGTCATGCCGGTTCGTACTCATGGTTGCTGAAGTGTAGTTTGTATATTGTCGTGTGGGGTGTTACCGCTGCCCCGTTTTGTGCCGGTTGTTGGTCGTAAGTTTTAGTCATGTGTCAATTTTATGTTGTCGAGGTAACCTCCGGTCATTGTCAAGCTGTACGTATATTTGATCGGTGTCTATCTAGGTGTGTTATAAGTTGCTTCATATGCTATTAGCTATCTATTATTGGGTGCGTCTGATTTGTGTGTTGTGTGTATGGGGGAGGTTGGGGTACAGGTTCGTGGAGGGGTATGGGGGGGATAGGGAGAGAGGGGTGTGGAAGGGGAGAGGGAGAGATGGGTATTGAGGGGGAAGGTAGAGGTTAGAGGTTTCACCCCGGGCTGCTCGTCCCTGCGCGACCGTCGCCTCCATCCGCCACGGCCCGAGTCCAGCGACCGGGCCACCGTCCGCGTCCGCGTTCGTCCTCTCTCTGTGCTAGTCTTGTTGTTGTCTATCTACTGGGTCCTGGAAGTGTACATGAACCATGGTGTCCATGCCTCTACGTGTTTAGTTGCCCTACCAAGGAGAGTTGCGTGTATCGCCTCCGCTCCCTGGATGTCTTCTACCTTACGTATCCACTCTTCCCTACGTGGTGTGTCTGCTTTCTTCCAGTAAATGGGTATGAGCGACTTGGCTGCGTTCAATAGGTGTCGCAAGATCGATTTCTTGTATCTGGATATTGGCATTGGCGACACGTGAAGCAGTGCTAGTTCAGGCGTCCATTCAATCCCGTTTCCCAGGATCTCTCGTATCTCCTCTCTGATCATCTCCCAATATGGAGTGATCAAGCAGCAGTCCCACCATATGTGGATCGTCGTGCCCTGTTCGGACATGCATCTCCAACATAGTGGGGAGGTTGCTGGGTATATTTTATGGAGGAACGAGGGTGTTCTTTACCAAGAGGTCAGCAGTTTATAATTTGTTTCCTGAAATTGGGAGCTGATGGTGCTTTTATGATGCCAGAGCAACGCTTTGTCCCATTGTTGTCGTGTGAGCGACTTAGCTAGGAGTGTTTCCCATCGGCCGCGAAATGTGTTATGTTCAGTTATGTGCCCCTTTAGGAGGTATTGATACAGTGTGGAGATCGTTTTATCGAGTTCTATTGCATTCATGCAGCTTTCCTCGAACCACGTAAGTTCTCGGTTTAGACGATCTTTGTTGCGGAGTGTGCTATGGAAATGTTTTACTTGTAGGTATCGGAGTGTTAGTTGTAGAGAGGATGGTCTACCGTTTAGTATCGACTCCAGGGGGCGGATCTCTCCGTGTTGTAGCACCGTTTGTATGGGTACATGGCCTCGTCCTTCCGAGAATGGACCAGTCTGTGTGAGGATTCCTCCCCCTATATTGCTGTTGTAAGTAATAGGCAGTAGTGGGCTCGGTGTTGGTGATATGTGTTTTTGTTCCCTTAGGGGTCTCCATCCTCGCAGAGTCTGTGTAATTGGGCCGTCTTCCACTTCTCTAACCAGGATGCCTGGGCCTTGTGTGTCCCATATGGTGGAGTGTAAGGCCGCGCTATTCCCTTCGGCGTTCAGGGACACCCATTGTTTCTGTTCTGTTTTCGAATGCCAATTGAGGATTCGTTGTAAGATTGTTGCCTGGTAATATTTCTTGAAGTCAGGTAGTGCGAGTCCCCCGCAGTGCCTCGGCAGGCAGAGTGTTTCGTGTTTGAGCCTGGAGCGTTCGCCCCTCCATACGTATTTGAGGACTGCTGTTTTTAGTGTTGTGAAGAATGAGGGTGGTATGTTGATTGGAATGGTCTGGAACGGGTATAGGAGGCGCGGTAGGAGGTTCATTTTGAGGACCGCCACTCGGCCGTGCCAAGAGATGTGTGGGTATGACCACCTGACTAGGTCCTTGAGTAGCGTCTGCAGCAGGGGAGCGTAGTTGTGGTGGTACAGGTCTTTCGGGTCAGGTGTTACCCATATGCCCAGGTACTTCATTTTGTTGGTACACCATTTAAACGGGAACGACAGTTCTAGTGCTGTGTAGTCCTCCTCTGGTAATGTAACGTTCAGCACTTCGCATTTGGAGTAGTTGAGTTTAAATCCCGAGAGCACACCGAATTCATCGAATTCCGTCATTAGACATGGTAGTGTGATTCTCGGGTTGCTGACGAAGAAAAGGAGATCGTCCGCGTATGCGGCCACTTTTTGAGTCCCTCCCTGCCATGGGAATCCCTGTATATCTTGGTTTTGGCGAATTGTTTGTAGAAGGGGCTCTAGGGTGATGGCGAAAAGTAGTGGGGATAGGGGGCACCCTTGTCTAGTGCCATTTGAGATTGGGAAATCAGCCGTGAGTGCCCCATTAACCCTAACTGCGGCTCTGGGATTGTTGTAGAGAGCTTTGATCCATGTGAGGAAGTTTTGCCCTATGCCCATTTCCTGTAGTGTAGCTAGCATGAATGGCCACTGTACCCGATCAAACGCCTTCTCAGCGTCCGTGGAAAGGAGGAGGATGCGTTTTTGTGACTTTCTCGCCAGGTGTTGAATTGCGAATACTCGTAACGTACTATCCCTTGTTTCCCTCCCTGGGATGAACCCTGTTTGATCCACGTGAATCAGGTCTGGTAGTGGAGCTTGGAGTCTGTTGGATAGTACTTTTGTGAATAGCTTAGTATCCACGTTGAGGAGGGAGATTGGGCGGTAATTACTACAGTGCATCGGGTCTTTGCCAGGTTTAGGTATGACTGCTATCGTTGCCGCCAGGGATTCTGCTCCGAATGTTTTTCCTTCTGTTATCGCATTGACAGCTTTAGTTAACCAGGGTAGTAGTTGCGTTGTGTAGGTTTTATAGTAGGTTGCTGGAAATCCGTCCGGCCCCGGTGCTTTCCCTGTTTTTGTCCGTTTCAGGGCTGCTGTTAGTTCCTCTTCTGTAATCGGTTCGTCTAGGGCGTCTGATGTTTCTTCTTGTAACTTTTGTAGTCCTGCGTTGCGTAAATATGTCTGGATGTTGGCGTCGTTGGCGTCCTCACCGCCCGTGTAATTCTATGTTCGTAGATTATATAGCTTACGGTAGTATGTCCTGAATTCTTCAGCTATTTCCGTTGGGTGGATTGTGGTTGTGCCCGAGGATAATCGTAACTTGCGGACCTGTGTTCGGGGGGTGTTGTCTTTAAGTAGTCTAGCGAGGTATTTCCCTCCTTTGTTGGCGTGGGTGTAGAAAAACCCTTTTGATCGTTGAATTGTGCGTAAGTATCGTTTCGCGAGTAGTTCTTTAAGTGATCGTCTAGCTTCTATTAATTCCCTGTGAGTGGTTACCATTTGGGATCGTTTGTGTTGGGATTCGAGGGTGGTGATTTGTCGGTAGAGATCGGTCATCTCTCTTTGTGCTTCTTTTTTCTTTTGGGATGCGATACGAATGAGGGAGCCTCGGATTACACATTTATGTGCTTCCCATATCGAGATTGGAGATATGGTCGCCGCTCCGTTGTCGTGGAAGTAATTGACCAGGTCCTGCGAGATCTTTTCCTTCGTGCCCGGGTCTTGGAGCAGTGTGTCATTAAGCCTCCATGTCCATCTATTGGGTCTAAAGAGTGGGGATGTAAGTGTAACCCTGACTGCCCCATGGTCTGACCATGTAGCCGGTTCAATTTCGGTGGATATAAGGTGCGGGAGGCCGATTTGTTTAGTGAATATGTAATCGATTCGGGAGTATCGACCGTGTATCGCCGAGTAGTGGGTGTAATCTTTTGTGTCGGGGTGCAGGGCCCTCCAGCAGTCCACCAGGTCCATGTTGTTCAGTGATTGTTTAATTTGGCGGATGTTACGTTGTGGGATACAGCTGTGCCCCGTTGAGGAGTCCAGGATTGGGTCCATGGGTACGTTGAAGTCGCCCCCGAGTAGTATGGTGCCCTCCGCGAAGTCCTGTAGCTTAGCTATTGTGTTTCTGAGGAATTGGGCTTGTTTTCTATTTGGTGCATATATGGAGGCGAAGGTGTACATTTTGCTCATTATGTGTCCTTTCAAAAACAGGTATCTGCCTTGGGGGTCGTGTATGGTAGCCAGTTCTTGGAATTCTAACTTTGCTGCCAGGAGGATGGCCACTCCGGCTTTGCGTTGTAGCGGGTGGTTACAAAGATAGGTTTTCGGATACATTTTGTTCTGGAGTTTCGGGGTAGCGTCTGCCCGAAAGTGTGTTTCTTGAATTAGTGCTACTGAGATGCGTTTCTTCCACAGGTCACGCAATAGGTTGGCTCTGCGCTCCGGGATGTTGAGTCCCCTGCAGTTGAGTGTGAGAATGGCGATGGGGTCTGGCTGATACGTCATGGTTGCTTCCGTCCCAGGTGTCTTCCCTCTGGGGATTTATCTGGCGTGTCTCTCTCCCAACTCCCAATACGGCTCCGGCGGCAGTCCAGTCTCCCACCCCGGCCCGACAGGTGGCGGCGGGGGCCCAGGGCAGGTGTGCACTTGCAGCTCCGGGGTGTTTCCTCGAGCGTATATGGTTTGGGGAGGGTGAGTGTAGGTTCAGGTGTTGAGGAGGGGGGGGGTGAGGTAGGTATAAAAAGGGGTGGGTGGGGAGAGGTAGTTAGGGATTAGTGCCCCTGGATGAGGGCGTCGTCACTGGGTAATAGGGTGGTCTCCCAGTCGTGTTCTACCCTCCGGTTGAGGGGTTCCCGTGCTACGGTGGGATACCCTAGGGGTCTGTCTCAGTTACCAGACTGGGATGCAGTCCCTTCGAGGGTTCCACCGTCCAATGCAGTGCGCGGGTACGGGTTGAGGTACGTAGCCTGGGTAGCTACCGAGGATATGTCGTCTAAGTCTGAATGTGGGTCGTGTCCGGTCTCCACCTCGCCCATGAGTGCTGAAAGGTTGCAAAATTATTAGCATTCCATAGTTTAATTATCTACGTTAACAGTAAACTGTACGGTATAACAAGCCGCATATAAGCAAAAACAAGAACGATAAACATTTGCCCCTTATCTCCATTCCCTGTGTCCCTTATTCCCTCCCCTGCCCCCATCACATATGTATGTGTAACTGTGCTCATACATTAGACCCATTGCATTCGTGTGTGAGTGGGATCTCAGCAAGCCTTGTATTGGATTGGGTATGAAGTTCACTGTTTGGGAGTGTCGAGAGAAGGGTGCAGCAGCCCTCAGTTCCACTACGTGGGTAGGGCCGAGTGCGTGTGCGGGTACAAGCGTATGTGTGTGCGGGCGCTCCCTCCCACCCCCCCAACGCCGAGGGCGCGGGGGGGGGGGGGGAGGGGGCGAACTGCGGTATGTGTATTTGAGAGTGGGTGCGTATAGGTGCGTGCCTGCTTGTCTCCTAGTTCCATGTGTTATGTGCAGCTGGGTTAAGTGTTCCCTAAGGTGGTTTCCTTTCCTCTGTATATAGAGGGGAGCCATGTTACTCTGTATATAGAGAGGAGTCATGTTTACACTGTATATAGAGGGAGCCATGTTACTCTGTATATAGAGGGAGCCATGTTATTCTGTATATAGAGGGAGCCATGTTTACACAGTATATAGAGGGAAGCCATGTTACTCTGTATATAGAGGGGAGCCATGTTACTCTGTATATAGAGAGGAGCCATGTTTACACTTTATATAAAGGGGAGCCATGTTACTCTGTATATAGAGGGAGCCATGTTATTCTGTATATAGAGGGATCCATGTTTACACGGTATATAGAGGGAAGCCATGTTAATCTGTATATAGAGGGAGCCATGTTATTCTGTATATAGAGGGAGCCATGTTTACACGGTATATAGAGGGAAGCCATGTTACTCTGTATATAGAGAGGAGCCATGTTTACACTGTATATAGAGGGAGCCATGTTACTCTGTATATAGAGAGGAGCCATGTTTACACTGTATATAGAGGGGAGCCATGTTACTCTGTATATAGAGGGAGCCATGTTACTCTGTATATAGAGGGGAGCCATGTTACTCTGTATATAGAGAGGAGCCATGTTTACACTGTATATAGAGGGAGCCATGTTACTCTGTATATAGAGGGAGCCATGTTATTCTGTATATAGAGGGAGCCATGTTTACACAGTATATAGAGGGAAGCCATGTTACTCTGTATATAGAGGGGAGCCATGTTATTCTGTATATAGAGAGGAGCCATGTTTACACTTTATATAAAGGGGAGCAATGTTACTCTGTATATAGAGGGAGCCATGTTATTCTGTATATAGAGGGAGCCATGTTTACATGGTATATAGAGGGAAGCCATGTTAATCTGTATATAGAGGGAGCCATGTTATTCTGTATATAGAGGGAGCCATGTTTACACGGTATATAGAGGGAAGCCATGTTACTCTGTATATAGAGAGGAGCCATGTTTACACTGTATATAGAGGGAGCCATGTTTACACGGTATTTAGAGGGAAGCCATGTTACTCCTTATATAGAGGGAGCCATGTTACTCTGTATATAGAGGGAGCCATGTTATTCTGTATACAGAGGAAGCCATGTTTACACGGTATATAGAGGGAAGCCATGTTACCCTGTATATAGAGAGGAGCCATGTTTACACTGTATATAGACGGAGCCATGTTACTCTGTATATAGAGGGGAGCCATGTTACACTGTATATAGAGGGAGCCATGTTACTCTGTATATAGAGGGAGCCATGTTTACTCTGTATATAGAGGGAGCCATATTTACTCTGTATATAGAGGGAGCCATGTTACTATCTGAGCTGGTTAACTATGATTGACCCTGGCATGTTTGTTAGTCTGGCCTGTATGGTTGTCTGGCATGAGTAAAAGTAGCATGTTTCAACTATATTAGTAGTTAGACTAGTTTGCACTAAAACATGTGCAAATGGGGAGTTTGCGGTTGTGTAAATGGACTGTTTGCGGTTGTTTGCGGTGCGTTAAACGGGGAGTTTGGTCTGTCACTGTGAAGCGGGCGTAACCCTTACACTACCTGATCGATACAACATCATACCTGATGTTTTAAAGCACATTATTCCAAACAATTTAGGAATGTTAGGTGATTTCTGCCCTTTATGGATTAAACCCAGACTCTGCATCAACTGTCTAATTTTCCATGGGAGTTTTGCCATGGATCCACCTCCGGCATGCCACAGTCCAGGTGTTAGTCCCCTTGAAACAACTTTTCCATCACTTTTGTGGCCAGAAAGAGTCCCTGTGGGTTTTAAAATTTGCCTGCTCATTGAAGTCAATGCCGGTTCGCCCGGTTCGACGGTTCGCGAACGTTTGCGGAAGTTCCCGTTCGCCGTTCGCGAACCGAAAAATTTGTGTTCGCGACATCACTACATCCCAGATATCTTCCCAGTCAACACCCACCAAGGCCTACCCAATATCTAACCTAAACCAAAAATAAACATTCTATCCAACCACCCGTGAGTGCAAATGAAAAAAAGGAGTAATTACGCCTACATGATGGCTTCAATTTAATATATTGAATAAGATTTTCAAATGATTTACAATTTTTGGATAAACTTTTATTTTGACTTTTGAATGTTTATTAGTTTTTGTAAAAGGATAGAAGCAGATAACAGCACTATAATATACACTGTGCACAGTCATGAACACAAAAGATACTTTAAATTCTATAAATTACACAAACAATGTGGAAAAAGACAATAAAAGTAATAAAACAGGAAATGGATACAATAATGATGGTCAATCTGTTTTAAGTATTTTGCATAGTTTCAAGATACTACTAATCATCATCACCATAGGTACTCTAATTGAGCCCTGCGACTTAAGGGGAAACTATAGGCACCCAGACCACTTCAGCTCACTGAAGTGGTCTGGCTGCAGTGTCCCAGTCCCACTTAGTCCTGCAATGTAAAACATTGCAGTTTATAAGAAACTTATTACATTGCAGGATGAAGACTGCATCTAGTGGCTGTCAGACAGCTACTAGAGGTACTTCCTTTTTGCTAGGCGACTTTTGGTCGCCTAACTGATGATGGACGTTCTCGCGCTCTGCATGAGAACATCCAGTGTCAGTTAAATCCCCCTAGGAAAGCATTGAAGCAATGCTAAAAGTTATTTTTTCCTTACACGGCTGTTTTCTACCTGACCAACCATGAGACCTGCGGACATCCGGCAAAGAATCCTAGGTGAGGATTATACCACACACTCCTGATACATTTAAATTTGTCTGCTCTCTACACTGTAAGTCAGTTTTCAAATATTATTTCTGCACTTAACCATACGGGGAGCATTATTGTTTTTTCTTTTGTCCTACACAGTCCACCTCACTATTACTCTACTGTGGTAGAGTACCAGAAAGATATCCTACAAGTGGGGATCTAAACCACTGTACACTGAATAGACATGTGCAATTCGTTTCGGTCCGAATATGCATTCGGACGAATTTCTGGCAATTCTGGCAATTCGGATACTTCCGAATGTCTGAATAGCCGAAGTTCCGAAGTGCCGAAGTTCCGAAGTGTCAAAGTGTGGAAGTGCCGAAGTTCGGAAGCACAGTATTTCCTAAGTACTAATATACTTACCCAGTGGAAGAATGAAGAATGTTACACTGTATACAATTTTAAATAAAAAGTATCGCTCCCCCTGAGTGGTGAGTGGGGGCCAGGGGGAGGACAATAGGTCCCCCCCATTATTTTACTTTAGGACCCCCACCCGCTCCTCAGGGGTGGGGGGGGCAATAGGCTCCCCTTTAGTTTAAAAGCCCCCACTTGCACATCGCGGGTGGGGGCTCGGGAGGGGGGACCCACTGGCTGCTCACTGTTTACTAGAGATGCCCCTACTCACGGTATAGTGAGTAGGGGCATAATTTACTAATACTAAGTAATCTTTACTTATTAGTAGTAAATTAGGCTGAAAGACCAATTTAGGTCTTTCAGTCTTTTGGTAGATAACTCCCTAATACCGTGGGAATTAGGGAGTTATTTACCAAGCGGCTGCAATAGAAGTTCCGAATTTCCGAAGTGCCGAAGTGTTGAAGTGCCGAAGTTGCAGAAGTGCCGAAGTATCGAAGTGGCAAATTGCCGAAGTGCCGAATAGCCGAGGTCCTGAAGTTCCGAAATTACCAAATTTCCAAAGTGTTGAAGTGCTGAAGTTCCAAAGTGTCGAATTGCCGAAGTCCAGAATTTCGGAATGCCGAACCAAACTGAAATTTTTTCCCATGCACATGCCTAACACTGAATATACTGGAGCTAGTCTGAACTCCAGTGCATGTAAGTAGGCAATTGTGGACTTATGTGTTGTGTGTTCCTCATTTGAGTTTACATATAGCACTATAGGAAAACATACTATTGAGTTTCCTGGTTTTTGTTCTCTTTTATATGTATTCATGAAGTGAAGTCACAATCGGGAACAATGCACTAAAACTCATGACAAGAAAAGAACAATCATTTTGGGACTATATCTATGTGCATGGCTTACAATATGTTGACCTTTCAATTACATTATATGTTTTATTTTATAGTTTTTAAGTGTTTATTTGATTTTAATGTTTTTATTTAACTGTCTTGGTTCTATAATATATTTTATCCTTGGTGCATCCTTCTTTTTTGGTTATTAGTTTGTCTCTAGTTATAAAATAAAACAAATATACACTGTTCTGCCACAACATTAATGTAATGGATCCCCTATACTCTGCCTGAGTATATCCGCTGTAGTTCTCCCAAATTCCAAGTGAAGCAGTGATTAAAGCTCTGAGCTACCCAAACATCAGCCTAGACCTGATGAAGGGTAAAAGAAGACTGTTTTATTCTGTCCAGATGGCCCACTTTTATACACAACAGTGATACAGTCTAACACACGCAGAACACTCCCCCAACACACTCATCACTAAGCATAAAACTATAACATACATAAAATATTAAAAAATACATATATAAGACATATAGGAACCCCCACAAATCAGTTCCAGAGATTCAGGGGTAGCGGCTGGTCACTTTTATGTGTTCCATACGAACAAACTGTTGAACGGTTCCCCTAGCTCATAGGTAGCGTTTGTTTGCCTGGTTCTTGCGAACAAACCTACCGAACAGTGCTCTCCTGGCTTGTTGCGGAAAGAAGCTAGCGTTTGTATGATTTTACCGGTGTTTGCCTGGTCGAGTGTCCGTCTTAGCGTTCCAGACACTCGACGACCAAGTCCCATCGCTTTTGTTCGTGCGACAAGATGGCTGCCGTTTTCTCCAGCACGTGGCGTTCGGTTATACGAAGGGCGGAAACACAGAGAGAGCACCTTAAATCTGTGTTTTTTTTTGTAGTGAATGAGCCAGGTGGGTGGTCGGTGGCAGGTGGATTTATCTACCGAACATAGGGAAAGTGTTTCTGTTTGGAAACTATATAAAACACACCAGGGAAAAGTCTTGCGAACAGAAGGGAAAATTCAGAGAAACTGTAACGTTACATTGCAGGGTAAAGACAACATGGCTTTTCACGGAGCTGAACTCCATAAAAAGACATTGGACAATCTCACAATTTGCATTTGATTGTTCTCCCATGGAGAAACTCTTGTGCATGCGTGGCAAGAAAGGGGGGGGGGGGGGAATGGGCACTGCAATTAATGTGAGTGTTAAAGGAGATGTTTAACCCTTTCATGCGTGCAGTGGGGGGACCTAAAACAATAGGAACAGGGGCATACTATAGCTTTAGGAATGCAATTTTGTAGCTGTAGTGTTCCTATACCAAAGGCTTGAGGTTTGCTGGGATAGAGGTTGCCAAAGGGCAACTTGGATAAAAAGCTCAGGAGGAGGGAGTGTTTTTTGATTTATCGTCTCTCCCTCTGTCCTTAATGAAGGCTTTTCATATTAGTCATTTAATAATGACTGAGATTTTTTATGACAGTTTATTTTGGTTTTATTTGAGTTTAATTTTTCAATGTTAACAATAGGATTATATGATTATGTGGACCTTGGAGGGGAGATATTGAGTTTGGAGAAAGGAGGTTAATATGGACTAATCACAACAAATATACACTTAAAGTACATTTCTGACTCTTTAAAAGACCGCACATGAATACATCTGTTGGAGATGATAGACCAGTGATCTTCTACACTACAGACTGAGGGGCAATATTTACATTATAACAAGGTACCAGCTGATACAAGGGAGACCCACAACTGTCCTTATGACACTATTCAGTAATATAGTAAATAAGAACATTAGCTCGGATGGGGTCTCACATCCGAACTCTTGACAGCTGTTCAGTGATCCTTATTAATATTGATACAGTAATAATTGTAGGCCTCTTCTGTATGGTAACCTGACTCAAACCATCGTTAAATGAGGTATAAAAAGCCCATTTTTTTTTTAGGAAACGTAGGACGGTGCCACTCTCCATATTTAGAGCTTGGCTTTGCATGGGACGTATCTTTATAGTGTTATTTTACATGATACCGGCAGATAACATACTTAGGTTTTAGATATATTGTATTTTCGTTGAGCTATTGTTTATTCTAACTGATTCTCGAACTGTCATAAAAAGGATTGCACCTACTGACTCTGCCTTTGTAGAGTGACGCCAAATTAATGCTATTGGGTAGACACAGCTATCATAGGTATTGTGCCATTAATAATTGGTTGACACATGGTTGATTCTATTTCGATTTTGTAACACTATCTGCTCGGATAAGCAGGATACAGCCTTTTGGGTTCATGTAGGCATAATTTGTTACCAACTGGCCCCACCCCTAGTGAAACAGTAGACAGTAGTGAGCAAAAAAAGGCTTTAATCTCCTGGCCGTGAGCGGCGGGTGGGGGCCCTAGTGACAATAGGTGGAGAGGACCTATTTAAAATAAAAGCCTACCTACACCCTCACCCTAACAATAGTGAGAAGGGAACCAATAAACCTGATAAATAAAAAAAAACCTTGAGCCTTGCAAGGCTTAAACCAACAAATCAGAGTGCTCTGAGTCAAACTGCAGGGTGTGGAAAGGTTTTATAAGCCTTTCCCTGCCCTGCGGAGCTCAGTCTGCGTGGTGCACTCGCTGGGTGAAGATGGATTATTTTATTTAGCGTTGGGAATTTTATTTTTTCTGCATGTTTTTTTGGGGGGGGATGCTCAGGTTTTTATATATATAAGTTTAGATATTTTTATGTTCTTCTATTTGTCTCGAATTACATACAAAAGATCATCCATTGATAGAAAATCCTTAGTGGCCTTCAGGTCAAAATATGAATGAGAGAAAGGTTCAACACACATATCTCTATTGTTGGTCCGATCCTGAACAGGACAGACTAATTGTAACGGATCGCCTGGCACCCCGACTGGGTACCTCCGTTGAAGGATGCTCCTAGCGCTTCCTGAGGACTCCAAGCACTCTGGCAAACACCACAATCACCGAACCGGAGAAACATATAATTTCTCCCAAGCATATGAATGCTGTATACAGCCAAATAGGACAAACCATGCAAATAGGTTTCCACTCCTAGCAGTCAAACTGGCACAGCATACAATAAATCCTCCCCCAATAATGAGACGACACTTCACTTTGAGGGTTAAGCAGGAACTCTAGGTTTATTCACACAACCTCCTTTTAAGACATTCTCCCATGCAAGGGAGGGATCCATAACAATTAGTACCACAGCCAATAATGTACCAGTTACCTCCCACACATCTCCTCCCACTAACTTATCTGTTAACACAATTAAACAGTACACAATTTCCCCTAAGTTTCAGATGTACCCCAAATACATCTGATACACCTCTAATAGCCCTGATCTGGGTGAGAAACATATCCAAAAATCACCCAGATCAGACCAGGGGTTCGGGAGTTATGGAGAGTTAAAGTTTTGACCGACCGCATGGCAAAAGTATCCGAAAATAGTTCCATGTATTTTGGCCCTGCAGTCGGTCACAGAAAAGGGAATGAAAACACACGAATTGCCTGTGTCATAGAGCCTGGGGAGGGTTTGACTGAATTCCCTTGTTCGTGGGGTTCTTTCTACCGAACGGTGGGCCATTCGGTAGTTTCTACCCAAATTCATGGAAGTCTGGAGGTCTCAGCAGTGTTTGCCTAGTCGAGTGTCCGATTTTAGTTCCAGACACTCGACGGCAAAACACCGCTGTTCGGGAGTTTAAGATGGCCGCCGCCACGTGTTCGTTTCCCGAATGGCAGCCACCCAGAGGACAAAACCACACATTACACACATTAATCCTGGGTGGTCTGGTTGTTCGGTAGTTTCACTCAATATAATGAATGGAGTGATTCTACCGAACAATCAGACGAATGCTGCATACACATAACACAGTTTACTGAACACATAATATATAATACCACATGCCCAAATATTGCATTCAAAAGTACAAATTTACCAGGGGCCATAGTCAGCAGGTAGGAGGCGGGCAGCCAGGCCTCTCCAATGCCCAGTGGCGAGGCGGGTTCCGCCACACTAATCATAGGCTATTGTGATATCTATGGATACCTCATGGTAAATTGTCAACTATCGGCAATATATATATATATTTCTTGTAATATCCATTCATAAAAACATTTGTATACACCCCTCCCTCATACTTTGATTTGCTATTTAATCATGGGTAGGCTGGACTAGTATAATGACATAAAATGATTGATAACCAGGTCCCCTGATGATATTTATATATCTGATTGGACCCCTTAATTTTACCCCCATGTGGCTTACTCAGTTATAAAGACGATCAGCTCATTATATATTTTTCCCCTGACAAAGGTGCATGTAGCTGAGCATTGAAACGCGTGTCTGTCTTTTTCTGTTTTAATGGGCCCTTCACTTTTTGTTTGATACACTTGGTGATTGTGATGGATTCCCTATCCCTGGATTAAAAAGCTTTCTGTCAGGGGGGGGGGGGGGGGGGGTGGCTAGCCGAGCTGCATAGCAGACGTGTTTTCATGGAGCTCCTGCTTCACCGATTGAAAAAAAGACTCTAATCGCCGCAAAAAGAAGGGCAATTACCTGAAAACCAAGCTACAGCAAGCATTAAACCCCCCAACAGAGAAATGGGACAGAAAAATAAAAAAATCACCCGCCTGGAGAGCCCCTATCAGCCCGATATCAGGCGATCCTTTGAAAGGCCGCAACCGCCTCCGCAGCCTAAAATGGCGGCGGGTAGGCCCCGAAATGCCAGCGACTCCGACTCATCCATAGAAGGGGAGAACCCCCAGGTCGCAACCCCGGACGCAGAAACATTTGAATCCGAAGCATCAGACCCTGACGACTCGCCTTCTACGAAAGGAGACATTAAAAAGCTTCTCCTGGACTTAAGGGCGATGTGGAAAGCAGATCTGGTGGGGGTCCGAACAGAGGTAACCAGTGTATAGGAGCGGTTGGTCAAAGTCGAAACTCGAAGACCCTGCGGGATTCCTTCAGGCCCTACAGCTACAACAACAACTACCCACAGAAGACATGCGAGACACCATGAGCTGTGAAGGTGGTGCAGAGACAGTGCATGCTTGGGAGCACGGCACCCGCAGATCCCCTTACGGACTTGAAAGGGTCAAAGACTGTAGCCTGTGCACTCACCGCCGAACGGTGAATACAGCTCCCCGCACTTCAGACTCTGACGGAACTTGAGACAGAAGAGGCACCGAGTTGCACATAACCTGATCCTACGCTTACAGACCCATGTTTTATCCGCAGCGATTGACCACCCCCGTTATAAGTATCCTGTTCCACCTTGATAGACTGCATGTAATACAGGGCAAGACAAGATGTAAACTATTGTAGACGGTATCCCCACCTCTACCTGTGTATTTAAGCAGCAAGTGAAAAGTCTGACCCTAAGTTTGAATGCCTAATTTTTGCTAACAGCTGTAGATTGCTTATAATGAGCCTAACTAACCCTCTTGCATTGAGCGCACATACTATATGACAAGATAGGATGCAAGCCGCTGTTGATTATGCTTTCACCTATATATAAAACTCGTATATTTTAGACAGCAAATACATTGTCCGACACTAAGTCTGTGGACCCAGGTTTTGTTTTCTTAGCAGTCATAGAATGCTATAGGATAAATTTAGCTGCTTTCTTATGCAGATTGTAAATTTTCTTTTGTATGTCAATTTGTTTCCTGGAATAAGACAGTTGCTCCCAGATATATGACTACAGTTACAAATGTTGTCCCCTGTCTAGAGGAGAATATGTGTATATTAACAGATCACCCACTTTGCAGAAGTGACAAGGTCCACCTTAAGTGCCTTCTCCTAGAAAGGCTTTACCTGATAACGTAGAGCAAATTACATATGTATCGATATACGCCAGCATAATCATAGTTCACCAATGACTACTGACTAGTTTTTGTTACATGTGCCGCGACGTTGTATCCCCTGTACACTTGTCAGTAGTGATGTACCGAAATGTTCGCCGGCGAACAGTTCCCGGCGAACTTAGCGTGTTCGCGTTCGCCACGGTGGGTGGACACATGCGCGGTTTGATCCGCCCCCTATTCGTCATCATTGGGCAAACTTTGACCCTGTGCCTCTCGGTCAGCAGACACATTCCAGCCAATCAGCAGCACTCCCTTCCTTCGACACCCTCCAACCTCCCTCCCAGCATCCATTTTCGATTAATTCTGAAGCTGCATGCTTAGTGAGAGGAGGGAAAGTTTAGCTGCTGCTGATTAGATAGGGAAATTGATAGCTAGGCTAGGGTATTCAGTGTCCACTACAATCCTGAAGGACTCATCTGATCTCTGCTGTAAGGACAGCACCCCAAAAAGCCCTTTTTAGGGCTAGAACATCAGGCTGCTTTTTTTTTTTTTTCTGTGTAATGTAATTGCAGGTGCCTGCCTGCCAGCTTCTGTGTGAGGCTCACAGTGGATACTGTGCCCACTTGCCCAGTGCCACCACTCATATCTGTTTTTACAATAGCTTAAGCTTTAGATTTAAAAAAAATATATTTTTTTCACTGTAATAGAAGAGCAGTTGCCTGTCTGCCAGCTTCTGTGTGAGGCTCACAGTGGATACTGTGCCCACTTGCCCAGTGCCACCACTCATATCTGTTTTTACAATAGCTTAAGCTTTAGATTTAAAAAGAATACTTTTTTTCACTGTAATAGAAGAGCAGTTGCCTGACTGCCAGCTTCTGTGTGAGGCTCACAGTGGATACTGTGCCCACTTGCCCAGTGCCACCACTCATATCTGTTTTTACAATAGCTTAAGATTTAGATTTAAAAAGAAATTTTTTTTTCACTGTAATAGAAGAGCAGTTGCCTGCCTGCCAGCTTCTGTGTGAGGCTCACAGTGGATACTGTGCCCACTTGCCCAGTGCCACCACGCATATCTGTTTTTACAATAGCTTAAGCTTTAGATTTAAAAAAAATATTTTTTTTTCACTGTAATAGAAGAGCAGTTGCCTGCCTGCCAGCTTCTGTGTGAGGCTCACAGTGGATACTGTGCCCACTTGCCCAGTGCCACCACTCATATCTGTTTTTACAATAGCTTAAGCTTTAGATTTAAAAAAATATATATTTTTTCCACTGTAATAGAAGAGCAGTTGCCTGCCTGCCAGCTTCTGTGTGAGGCTCAAAGTGGATACTGTGCCCACTTGCCCAGTGCCACCACTCATATCTGTTTTTACAATAGCTTAAGCTTTAGATTTAAAAAAATACATTTTTTTTCACTGTAATAGAAGAGCAGTTGCCTGCCTGCCAGCTTCTGTGTGAGGCTCACAGTGGATACTGTGCCCACTTGCCCAGTGCCACCACTCATATCTGTTTTTACAATAGCTTAAGCTTTAGATTTAAAAAAATATATTTTTTTTCACTGTAATAGAAGAGCAGTTGCCTGCCTGCCAGCTTCTGTGTGAGGCTCACAGTGGATACTGTGCCCACTTGCCCAGTGCCACCACTCATATCTGTTTTTACAATAGCTTAAGCTTTAGATTTAAAAAAATATTTTTCACTTTTTTTTTCACTGTAATAGAAGAGCAGTTAGTTGTCTGCAAGCGTCTGGGTGTCAGGCCTCCTTCAGCGTGTGCTCTGCAGACCTGTGCCAGCATACTTTGACAGTTGCCACTCATATCTGGTGTCTCTATAGCGTGCTTTTACAGAGAAAAAAGGTTTCCAGTGTAAGCTAATAGCAGCCAGTCAGTGTCCTTCAAGCGGCTCTGTCAGGCCTACAGTGTGTGCTCTCCAGAACTGTTACAGTGCACATTGCCACTCATATCTGGTGTCTCTATAGCGTGCTTTTACAAAGAAAAAAGGTTTCCATTGTAAGCTAATAGCAGCCAGTCAGTGTCCTTCAAGCGGCTCTGTCAGTCCTTCCTTCAGCGTGTGCTCTCCAGAACTGTTACAGTGCACATTGCCAATAATATCTGGTGTCTCTATAGCGTGCTTTTACAAAGAAAAAAGGTTTCCAGTGTAAGCTAATAGCAGCCAGTCAGTGTCCTTCAAGCGGCTCTGTCAGGCCTTCAGTGTGTGCTCTCCAGACCTGTTACAGTGCACATTGCCACTCATATCTGGTGTCTCTATAGCGTGCTTTTACAAAGAAAAAAGGTTTCCAGTGTAAGCTAATAGCAGCCAGTCAGTGTCCTTCAAGCGGCTCTGTCAGGCCTACAGTGTGTGCTCTCCAGAACTGTTACAGTGCACATTGCCAATCATATCTGGTGTCTCTATAGCGTGCATTTAAAAGCAAAAAATTTTTTTCACTGTTATAGATTGAATAGCAGTTACTTGTCTTCAATCGGGTGTTTCAGGCCTACAGTGTGTGCTCTGCAGAACTGTTACAGTGCACATTGCCACTCATATCTGGTGTCTCTATAGCGTGCTTTTACAAAGAAAAAAGGTTTCCCTTGTAAGCTAATAGCAGCCAGTCAGTGTCCTTCAAGCGGCTCTGTCAGTCCTTCCTTCAGCGTGTGATCTCCAGAACTGTTACAGTGCACATTGCCAATTATATCTGGTGTCTCTATAGCGTGCTTTTACAAAGAAAAAAGGTTTCCAGTGTAAGCTAATAGCAGCCAGTCAGTGTCCTTCAAGCGGCTCTGTCAGTCCTTCCTTCAGCGTGTGCTCTCCAGAACTGTTACAGTGCACATTGCCAATCATATCTGGTGTCTCTATAGCGTGCTTTTACAAAGAAAAAAGGTTTCCAGTGTAAGCTAATAGCAGCCAGTCAGTGTCCTTCAAGCGGCTCTGTCAGTCCTTCCTTCAGCGTGTGCTCTCCAGAACTGTTACAGTGCACATTGCCAATCCTATCTGGTGTCTCTATAGCGTGCATTTAAAACCAAATTTTTTTTTTCACTGTTATAGATTGAATAGCAGTTACTTGTCTTCAATCGGGTGTTTCAGGCCTACAGTGTGTGCTCTCCAGAACTGTTACAGTGCACATTGCCAATCATATTTGGTGTCTCTATAGCGTGCTTTTACAAAGAAAAAAGGTTTCCAGTGTAAGCTAATAGCAGCCAGTCAGTGTCCTTCAAGCGGCTCTGTCAGTCCTTCCTTCAGCGTGTGCTCTCCAGAATTGTTACAGTGCACATTGCCACTCATATCTGGTGTCTCTATAGCGTGCTTTTACAAAGAAAAAAGGTTTCCAGTGTAAGCTAATAGCAGCCAGTCAGTGTCCTTCAAGCGGCTCTGTCAGGCCTACAGTGTGTGCTCTCTAGAACTGTTACAGTGGACATTGCCACTCATATCTGGTGTCTCTATAGCGTGCATTTAAAACCAACATTTTTTTTTCACTGTTATAGATTGAATAGCAGTTACTTGTCTTCAAGCGGGTGTGTCAGGCCTACTGTGTGTGCTCTGCAGAACTGTTACAGTGCACATTGCCACTCATATCTGGTGTCTCTATAGCATGCTTTTACAAAGAAAAAAGGTTTCCAGTGTAAGCTAATAGCAGCCAGTCAGTGTCCTTCAAGCGGCTCTGTCAGTCCTTCCTTCAGCGTGTGCTCTCCAGAACTGTTACAGTGCACATTGCCACTCATATCTGGTGTCTCTATAGCGTGCTTTTACAAAGAAAAAAGGTTTCCAGTGTAAGCTAATAGCAGCCAGTCAGTGTCCTTCAAGCGGCTCTGTCAGTCCTTCCTTCAGCGTGTGCTCTCCAGAACTGTTACAGTGCACATTGCCAATCCTATCTGGTGTCTCTATAGCGTGCATTTAAAACCAAACATTTTTTTCACTGTTATAGATTGAATAGCAGTTACTTGTCTTCAAGCGGGTGTGTCAGGCCTACAGTGTGTGCTCTCCAGAACTGTTACAGTGCACATTGCCAATCATATTTGGTGTCTCTATAGCGTGCTTTTACAAAGAAAAAAGGTTTCCAGTTTAAGCTAATAGCAGCCAGTCAGTGTCCTTCAAGCGGCTCTGTCAGTCCTTCCTTCAGCGTGTGCTCTCCAGAACTGTTACAGTGCACATTGCCAATCATATCTGGTGTCTCTATAGCGTGCTTTTACAAAGAAAAAAGGTTTCCAGTGTAAGCTAATAGCAGCCAGTCAGTGTCCTTCAAGCGGCTCTGTCAGTCCTTCCTTCAGCGTGTGCTCTCCAGAACTGTTACAGTGCACATTGCCACTCATACTTGGTGTCTCTATAGCGTGCTTTTACAAAGAAAAAAGGTTTCCAGTGTAAGCTAATAGCAGCCAGTCAGTGTCCTTCAAGCGGCTCTGTCAGGCCTACAGTGTGTGCTCTCTAGAACTGTTACAGTGGACATTGCCAATCCTATCTGGTGTCTCTATAGCGTGCATTTAAAACCAAATTTTTTTTTTCACTCTTATAGATTGAATAGCAGTTACTTGTCTTCAAGCGGGTGTGTCAGGCCTACAGTGTGTGCTCTGCAGAACTGTTACAGTGCACATTGCCACTCATATCTGGTGTCTCTATAGCATGCTTTTACAAAGAAAAAAGGTTTCCAGTGTAAGCTAATAGCAGCCAGTCAGTGTCCTTCAAGCGGCTCTGTCAGGCCTACAGTGTGTGCTCTCCAGAACTGTTACAGTGCACATTGCCACTCATATCTGGTGTCTCTATAGCGTGCTTTTACAAAGAAAAAAGGTTTCCATTGTAAGCTAATAGCAGCCAGTCAGTGTCCTTCAAGCGGCTCTGTCAGTCCTTCCTTCACCGTGTGCTCTCCAGAACTGTTACAGTGCACATTGCCAATAATATCTGGTGTCTCTATAGCGTGCTTTTACAAAGAAAAAAGGTTTCCAGTGTAAGCTAATAGCAGCCAGTCAGTGTCCTTCAAGCGGCTCTGTCAGGCCTTCAGTGTGTGCTCTCCAGACCTGTTACAGTGCACATTGCCACTCATATCTGGTGTCTCTATAGCGTGCTTTTACAAAGAAAAAAGGTTTCCAGTGTAAGCTAATAGCAGCCAGTCAGTGTCCTTCAAGCGGCTCTGTCAGGCCTACAGTGTGTGCTCTCCAGAACTGTTACAGTGCACATTGCCAATCATATCTGGTGTCTCTATAGCGTGCATTTAAAAGCAAAATTTTTTTTTCACTGTTATAGATTGAATAGCAGTTACTTGTCTTCAATCGGGTGTTTCAGGCCTACAGTGTGTGCTCTGCAGAACTGTTACAGTGCACATTGCCACTCATATCTGGTGTCTCTATAGCGTGCTTTTACAAAGAAAAAAGGTTTCCCTTGTAAGCTAATAGCAGCCAGTCAGTGTCCTTCAAGCGGCTCTGTCAGTCCTTCCTTCAGCGTGTGATCTCCAGAACTGTTACAGTGCACATTGCCAATTATATCTGGTGTCTCTATAGCGTGCTTTTACAAAGAAAAAAGGTTTCCAGTGTAAGCTAATAGCAGCCAGTCAGTGTCCTTCAAGCGGCTCTGTCAGTCCTTCCTTCAGCGTGTGCTCTCCAGAACTGTTACAGTGCACATTGCCAATCATATCTGGTGTCTCTATAGCGTGCTTTTACAAAGAAAAAAGGTTTCCAGTGTAAGCTAATAGCAGCCAGTCAGTGTCCTTCAAGCGGCTCTGTCAGTCCTTCCTTCAGCGTGTGCTCTCCAGAACTGTTACAGTGCACATTGCCAATCCTATCTGGTGTCTCTATAGCGTGCATTTAAAACCAAATTTTTTTTTTCACTGTTATAGATTGAATAGCAGTTACTTGTCTTCAATCGGGTGTTTCAGGCCTACAGTGTGTGCTCTCCAGAACTGTTACAGTGCACATTGCCAATCATATTTGGTGTCTCTATAGCGTGCTTTTACAAAGAAAAAAGGTTTCCAGTGTAAGCTAATAGCAGCCAGTCAGTGTCCTTCAAGCGGCTCTGTCAGTCCTTCCTTCAGCGTGTGCTCTCCAGAATTGTTACAGTGCACATTGCCACTCATATCTGGTGTCTCTATAGCGTGCTTTTACAAAGAAAAAAGGTTTCCAGTGTAAGCTAATAGCAGCCAGTCAGTGTCCTTCAAGCGGCTCTGTCAGGCCTACAGTGTGTGCTCTCTAGAACTGTTACAGTGGACATTGCCAATCATATCTGGTGTCTCTATAGCGTGCATTTAAAACCAACATTTTTTTTTCACTGTTATAGATTGAATAGCAGTTACTTGTCTTCAAGCGGGTGTGTCAGGCCTACAGTGTGTGCTCTCCAGAACTGTTACAGTGCACATTGCCAATCATATTTGGTGTCTCTATAGCGTGCTTTTACAAAGAAAAAAGGTTTCCAGTTTAAGCTAATAGCAGCCAGTCAGTGTCCTTCAAGCGGCTCTGTCAGTCCTTCCTTCAGCGTGTGCTCTCCAGAACTGTTACAGTGCACATTGCCAATCATATCTGGTGTCTCTATAGCGTGCTTTTACAAAGAAAAAAGGTTTCCAGTGTAAGCTAATAGCAGCCAGTCAGTGTCCTTCAAGCGGCTCTGTCAGTCCTTCCTTCAGCGTGTGCTCTCCAGAACTGTTACAGTGCACATTGCCACTCATACTTGGTGTCTCTATAGCGTGCTTTTACAAAGAAAAAAGGTTTCCAGTGTAAGCTAATAGCAGCCAGTCAGTGTCCTTCAAGCGGCTCTGTCAGGCCTACAGTGTGTGCTCTCTAGAACTGTTACAGTGGACATTGCCAATCCTATCTGGTGTCTCTATAGCGTGCATTTAAAACCAAAATTTTTTTTTCACTCTTATAGATTGAATAGCAGTTACTTGTCTTCAAGCGGGTGTGTCAGGCCTACAGTGTGTGCTCTGCAGAACTGTTACAGTGCACATTGCCACTCATATCTGGTGTCTCTATAGCATGCTTTTACAAAGAAAAAAGGTTTCCAGTGTAAGCTAATAGCAGCCAGTCAGTGTCCTTCAAGCGGCTCTGTCAGTCCTTCCTTCAGCGTGTGCTCTCCAGAACTGTTACAGTGCACATTGCCACTCATATCTGGTGTCTCTATAGCGTGCTTTTACAAAGAAAAAAGGTTTCCAGTGTAAGCTAATAGCAGCCAGTCAGTGTCCTTCAAGCGGCTCTGTCAGTCCTTCCTTCAGCGTGTGATCTCCAGAACTGTTACAGTGCACATTGCCAATCCTATCTGGTGTCTCTATAGCGTGCATTTAAAACCAAACATTTTTTTCACTGTTATAGATTGAATAGCAGTTACTTGTCTTCAAGCGGGTGTGTCAGGCCTACAGTGTGTGCTCTCCAGAACTGTTACAGTGCACATTGCCAATCATATTTGGTGTCTCTATAGCGTGCTTTTACAAAGAAAAAAGGTTTCCAGTGTAAGCTAATAGCAGCCAGTCAGTGTCCTTCAAGCGGCTCTGTCAGTCCTTCCTTCAGCGTGTGCTCTCCAGAACTGTTACAGTGCACATTGCCAATCATATCTGGTGTCTCTATAGCGTGCTTTTACAAAGAAAAAAGGTTTCCAGTGTAAGCTAATAGCAGCCAGTCAGTGTCCTTCAAGCGGCTCTGTCAGTCCTTCCTTCAGCGTGTGCTCTCCAGAACTGGTACAGTGCACATTACCACTCATATCTGGTGTCTCTATAGCGTGCTTTTACAAAGAAAAAAGGTTTCCAGTGTAAGCTAATAGCAGCCAGTCAGTGTCCTTCAAGCGGCTCTGTCAGGCCTACAGTGTGTGCTCTCTAGAACTGTTACAGTGGACATTGCCAATCATATCTGGTGTCTCTATAGCGTGCATTTAAAACCAACATTTTTTTTTCACTCTTATAGATTGAATAGCAGTTACTTGTCTTCAAGCGGGTGTGTCAGGCCTACAGTGTGTGCTCTGCAGAACTGTTACAGTGCACATTGCCACTCATATCTGGTGTCTCTATAGCATGCTTTTACAAAGAAAAAAGGTTTCCAGTGTAAGCTAATAGCAGCCAGTCAGTGTCTTTCAAGCGGTTCTGTCAGTCCTTCCTTCAGCGTGTGCACTCCAGAACTGTTAAAGTGCACATTGCCACTCATATCTGGTGTCTCTATAGCGTGCTTTTACAAAGAAAAAAGGTTTCCAGTGTAAGCTAATAGCAGCCAGTCAGTGTCCTTCAAGCGGCTCTGTCAGTCCTTCCTTCAGCGTGTGCTCTCCAGAACTGTTACAGTGCACATTGCCAATCATATCTGGTGTCTCTATAGCGTGCATTTAAAACCAAAATATTTTTTTTCACTGTTATAGATTGAATAGCAGTTACTTGTCTTCAAGCGGGTGTGTCAGGCCTACAGTGTGTGCTCTGCAGAACTGTTACAGTGCACATTGCCACTCATATCTGGTGTCTCTATAGCGTGCTTTTACAAAGAAAAAAGGTTTCCATTGTAAGCTAATAGCAGCCAGTCAGTGTCCTTCAAGCGGCTCTGTCCGGCCTACAGTGTGTGCTCTCCAGAACTGTTACAGTGCACATTGCCACTCATATCTGGTGTCTCTATAGCGTGCTTTTACAAAGAAAAAAGGTTTCCAGTGTAAGCTAATAGCAGCCAGTCAGTGTCCTTCAAGCGGCTCTGTCAGTCCTTCCTTCAGCGTGTGCTCTCCAGAACTGTTACAGTGCACATTGCCAATCATATTTGGTGTCTCTATAGCGTGCTTTTACAAAGAAAAAAGGTTTCCAGTGTAAGCTAATAGCAGCCAGTCAGTGTCCTTCAAGCGGCTCTGTCAGTCCTTCCTTCAGCGTGTGCTCTCCAGAATTGTTACAGTGCACATTGCCACTCATATCTGGTGTCTCTATAGCGTGCTTTTACAAAGAAAAAAGGTTTCCAGTGTAAGCTAATAGCAGCCAGTCAGTGTCCTTCAAGCGGCTCTGTCAGGCCTACAGTGTGTGCTCTCTAGAACTGTTACAGTGGACATTGCCAATCATATCTGGTGTCTCTATAGTGTGCATTTAAAACCAACATTTTTTTTTCACTGTTATAGATTGAATAGCAGTTACTTGTCTTCAAGCGGGTGTGTCAGGCCTACAGTGTGTGCTCTCCAGAACTGTTACAGTGCACATTGCCAATCATATTTGGTGTCTCTATAGCGTGCTTTTACAAAGAAAAAAGGTTTCCAGTTTAAGCTAATAGCAGCCAGTCAGTGTCCTTCAAGCGGCTCTGTCAGTCCTTCCTTCAGCGTGTGCTCTCCAGAACTGTTACAGTGCACATTGCCAATCATATCTGGTGTCTCTATAGCGTGCTTTTACAAAGAAAAAAGGTTTCCAGTGTAAGCTAATAGCAGCCAGTCAGTGTCCTTCAAGCGGCTCTGTCAGTCCTTCCTTCAGCGTGTGCTCTCCAGAACTGTTACAGTGCACATTGCCACTCATACTTGGTGTCTCTATAGCGTGCTTTTACAAAGAAAAAAGGTTTCCAGTGTAAGCTAATAGCAGCCAGTCAGTGTCCTTCAAGCGGCTCTGTCAGGCCTACAGTGTGTGCTCTCTAGAACTGTTACAGTGGACATTGCCAATCCTATCTGGTGTCTCTATAGCGTGCATTTAAAACCAAAATTTTTTTTTCACTCTTATAGATTGAATAGCAGTTACTTGTCTTCAAGCGGGTGTGTCAGGCCTACAGTGTGTGCTCTGCAGAACTGTTACAGTGCACATTGCCACTCATATCTGGTGTCTCTATAGCATGCTTTTACAAAGAAAAAAGGTTTCCAGTGTAAGCTAATAGCAGCCAGTCAGTGTCCTTCAAGCGGCTCTGTCAGTCCTTCCTTCAGCGTGTGCTCTCCAGAACTGTTACAGTGCACATTGCCACTCATATCTGGTGTCTCTATAGCGTGCTTTTACAAAGAAAAAAGGTTTCCAGTGTAAGCTAATAGCAGCCAGTCAGTGTCCTTCAAGCGGCTCTGTCAGTCCTTCCTTCAGCGTGTGATCTCCAGAACTGTTACAGTGCACATTGCCAATCCTATCTGGTGTCTCTATAGCGTGCATTTAAAACCAAACATTTTTTTCACTGTTATAGATTGAATAGCAGTTACTTGTCTTCAAGCGGGTGTGTCAGGCCTACAGTGTGTGCTCTCCAGAACTGTTACAGTGCACATTGCCAATCATATTTGGTGTCTCTATAGCGTGCTTTTACAAAGAAAAAAGGTTTCCAGTGTAAGCTAATAGCAGCCAGTCAGTGTCCTTCAAGCGGCTCTGTCAGTCCTTCCTTCAGCGTGTGCTCTCCAGAACTGTTACAGTGCACATTGCCAATCATATCTGGTGTCTCTATAGCGTGCTTTTACAAAGAAAAAAGGTTTCCAGTGTAAGCTAATAGCAGCCAGTCAGTGTCCTTCAAGCGGCTCTGTCAGTCCTTCCTTCAGCGTGTGCTCTCCAGAACTGGTACAGTGCACATTACCACTCATATCTGGTGTCTCTATAGCGTGCTTTTACAAAGAAAAAAGGTTTCCAGTGTAAGCTAATAGCAGCCAGTCAGTGTCCTTCAAGCGGCTCTGTCAGGCCTACAGTGTGTGCTCTCTAGAACTGTTACAGTGGACATTGCCAATCATATCTGGTGTCTCTATAGCGTGCATTTAAAACCAACATTTTTTTTTCACTCTTATAGATTGAATAGCAGTTACTTGTCTTCAAGCGGGTGTGTCAGGCCTACAGTGTGTGCTCTGCAGAACTGTTACAGTGCACATTGCCACTCATATCTGGTGTCTCTATAGCATGCTTTTACAAAGAAAAAAGGTTTCCAGTGTAAGCTAATAGCAGCCAGTCAGTGTCTTTCAAGCGGTTCTGTCAGTCCTTCCTTCAGCGTGTGCACTCCAGAACTGTTAAAGTGCACATTGCCACTCATATCTGGTGTCTCTATAGCGTGCTTTTACAAAGAAAAAAGGTTTCCAGTGTAAGCTAATAGCAGCCAGTCAGTGTCCTTCAAGCGGCTCTGTCAGTCCTTCCTTCAGCGTGTGCTCTCCAGAACTGTTACAGTGCACATTGCCAATCATATCTGGTGTCTCTATAGCGTGCATTTAAAACCAAAATATTTTTTTTCACTGTTATAGATTGAATAGCAGTTACTTGTCTTCAAGCGGGTGTGTCAGGCCTACAGTGTGTGCTCTGCAGAACTGTTACAGTGCACATTGCCACTCATATCTGGTGTCTCTATAGCGTGCTTTTACAAAGAAAAAAGGTTTCCATTGTAAGCTAATAGCAGCCAGTCAGTGTCCTTCAAGCGGCTCTGTCCGGCCTACAGTGTGTGCTCTCCAGAACTGTTACAGTGCACATTGCCACTCATATCTGGTGTCTCTATAGCGTGCTTTTACAAAGAAAAAAGGTTTCCAGTGTAAGCTAATAGCAGCCAGTCAGTGTCCTTCAAGCGGCTCTGTCAGTCCTTCCTTCAGCGTGTGCTCTCCAGAACTGTTACAGTGCACATTGCCAATCATATCTGGTGTCTCTATAGCGTGCTTTTACAAAGAAAAAAGGTTTCCAGTGTAAGCTAATAGCAGCCAGTCAGTGTCCTTCAAGCGGCTCTGTCCGGCCTACAGTGTGTGCTCTCCAGAACTGTTACAGTGCACATTGCCACTCATATCTGGTGTCTCTATAGCGTGCTTTTACAAAGAAAAAAGGTTTCCAGTGTAAGCTAATAGCAGCCAGTCAGTGTCCTTCAAGCGGCTCTGTCAGTCCTTCCTTCAGCGTGTGCTCTCCAGAACTGTTACAGTGCACATTGCCAATCATATCTGGTGTCTCTATAGCGTGCTTTTACAAAGAAAAAAGGTTTCCAGTGTATGCTAATAGCAGCCAGTCAGTGTCTTTCAATCGGCTCTGTCAGTCCTTCCTTCAGCGTGTGCTCTCCAGAACTGTTACAGTGCACATTGCCAATCATATCTGGTGTCTCTATAGCGTGCTTTTATAAAGAAAAAAGGTTTCCAGTGTAAGCTAATAGCAGCCAGTCAGTGTCCTTCAAGCGGCTCTGTCAGGCCTACAGTGCGTGCTCTCCAGAACTGTTACAGTACACATTGCCAATCATATCTGGTGTCTCTATAGCGTGCATTTAAAACCAACATTTTTTTTCACTGTTATAGATTGAATAGCAGTTACATGTCTTCAAGCGGTTGTGTCAGGCCTACAGTGTGTGCTCTGCAGAACTGTTACAGTGCACATTGCCACTCATATCTGGTGTCTCTATAGCATGCTTTTACAAAGAAAAAAGGTTTCCATTGTAAGCTAATAGCAGCCAGTCAGTGTCCTTCAAGCGGCTCTGTAAGTCCTTCCTTCAGCGTGTGCTCTCCAGAACTGTTACAGTGCACATTGCCAATCATATCTGGTGTCTCTATAGCGTGCTTTTACAAAGAAAAAAGGTTTTCAGTGTAAGCTAATAGCAGCCAGTCAGTGTCCTTCAAGCGGCTCTGTCAGGCCTACAGTGCGTGCTCTCCAGAACTGTTACAGTACACATTGCCAATCATATCTGGTGTCTCTATAGCGTGCATTTAAAACCAACATTTTTTTTTCACTGTTATAGATTGAATAGCAGTTACATGTCTTCAAGCGGGTGTGTCAGGCCTACAGTGTGTGCTCTCCAGAACTGTTACAGTGCACATTGCCACTCATATCTGGTGTCTCTATAGCGTGCTTTTACAAAGAAAAAAGGTTTCCAGTGTAAGCTAATATCAGCCAGTCAGTGTCCTTCAAGCGGCTCTGTCAGTCCTTCCTTCAGCGTGTGCTCTCCAGAACTGTTACAGTGCACATTGCCACTCATATCTGGTGTCTCTATAGCGTGCTTTTACAAAGAAAAAAGGTTTCCAGTGTAAGCTAATAGCAGCCAGTCAGTGTCCTTCAAGCGGCTCTGTCAGTCCTTCCTTCAGCGTGTGCTCTCCAGAACTGTTACAGTGCACATTGCCAATCATATCTGGTGTCTCTATAGCGTGCATTTAAAACCAAAATATTTTTTTTCACTGTTATAGATTGAATAGCAGTTACTTGTCTTCAAGCGGGTGTGTCAGGCCTACAGTGTGTGCTCTGCAGAACTGTTACAGTGCACATTGCCACTCATATCTGGTGTCTCTATAGCGTGCTTTTACAAAGAAAAAAGGTTTCCATTGTAAGCTAATAGCAGCCAGTCAGTGTCCTTCAAGCGGGTGTGTCAGGCCTACAGTGTGTGCTCTGCAGAACTGTTACAGTGCACATTGCCACTCATATCTGGTGTCTCTATAGCGTGCTTTTACAAAGAAAAAAGGTTTCCATTGTAAGCTAATAGCAGCCAGTCAGTGTCCTTCAAGCGGCTCTGTCAGTCCTTCCTTCAGCGTGTGCTCTCCAGAACTGTTACAGTGCACATTGCCAATCATATCTGGTGTCTCTATAGCGTGCTTTTACAAAGAAAAAAGGTTTCCAGTGTAAGCTAATAGCAGCCAGTCAGTGTCCTTCAAGTGGCTCTGTCAGTCCTTCCTTCAGCGTGTGCTCTCCAGAACTGTTACAGTGCACATTGCCAATCATATCTGGTGTCTCTATAGCGTGCTTTTACAAAGAAAAAAGGTTTCCAGTGTAAGCTAATAGCAGCCAGTCAGTGTCCTTCAAGTGGCTCTGTCAGTCCTTCCTTCAGCGTGTGCTCTCCAGAACTGCTACAGCGCACATTGCCAATCATATCTGGTGTCTCTATAGCGTGCTTTTACAAAGAAAAAAGGTTTCCAGTGTAAGCTAATAGCAGCCAGTCAGTGTCCTTCAAGCGGCTCTGTCAGTCCTTCCTTCAGCGTGTGCTCTCCAGAACTGTTACAGTGCACATTGCCAATCATATCTGGTGTCTCTATAGCGTGCATTTAAAACCAAATTTTTTTTTCACCGTTATAGATTGAATAGCAGTTACTTGTCTTCAAGCGGGTGTGTCAGGCCTACAGTGTGTGCTCTCCAGAACTGTTACAGTGCACATTGCCACTCATATCTGGTGTCTCTATAGCGTGCTTTTACAAAGAAAAAAGGTTTCCAGTGTAAGCTAATAGCAGCCAGTCAGTGTCCTTCAAGCGGCTCTGTCAGTCCTTCCTTCAGCGTGTGCTCTCCAGAACTGTTACAGTGCACATTGCCAATCATATCTGGTGTCTCTATAGCGTGCATTTAAAACCAAAATATTTTTTTTCACTGTTATAGATTGAATAGCAGTTACTTGTCTTCAAGCGGGTGTGTCAGGCCTACAGTGTGTGCTCTGCAGAACTGTTACAGTGCACATTGCCACTCATATCTGGTGTCTCTATAGCGTGCTTTTACAAAGAAAAAAGGTTTCCATTGTAAGCTAATAGCAGCCAGTCAGTGTCCTTCAAGCGGCTCTGTCAGTCCTTCCTTTAGCGTGTGCTCTCCAGAACTGTTACAGTGCACATTTCCAATCATATCTGGTGTCTCTATAGCGTGCTTTTACAAAGAAAAAAGGTTTCCAGTGTAAGCTAATAGCAGCCAGTCAGTGTCCTTCAAGCGGCTCTTTCAGTCCTTCCTTCAGCGTGTGCTCTCCAGAACTGTTACAGTGCACATTGCCAATCCTATCTGGTGTCTCTATAGCGTGCATTTAAAACCAAATTTTTTTTTCACTGTTATAGATTGAATAGCAGTTACTTGTCTTCAAGCGGGTGTGTCAGGCCTACAGTGTGTGCTCTCCAGAACTGTTACAGTGCACATTGCCAATCATATTTGGTGTCTCTATAGCGTGCTTTTACAAAGAAAAAAGGTTTCCAGTGTAAGCTAATAGCAGCCAGTCAGTGTCCTTCAAGCGGCTCTGTCAGTCCTTCCTTCAGCGTGTGCTCTCCAGAACTGTTACAGTGCACATTGCCAATCATATCTGGTGTCTCTATAGCGTGCTTTTACAAAGAAAAAAGGTTTCCAGTGTAAGCTAATAGCAGCCAGTCAGTGTCCTTCAAGCGGCTCTGTCAGTCCTTCCTTCAGCGTGTGCTCTCCAGAACTGTTACAGTGCACATTGCCACTCATATCTGGTGTCTCTATAGCGTGCTTTTACAAAGAAAAAAGGTTTCCAGTGTAAGCTAATAGCAGTCAGTCAGTGTCCTTCAAGCGGCTCTGTCAGTCCTTCCTTCAGCGTGTGATCTCCAGAACTGTTACAGTGCACATTGCCAATCCTATCTGGTGTCTCTATAGCGTGCATTTAAAACCAAACATTTTTTTCACTGTTATAGATTGATTAGCAGTTACTTGTCTTCAAGCGGGTGTGTCAGGCCTACAGTGTGTGCTCCCCAGAACTGTTACAGTGCACATTGCCAATCATATTTGGTGTCTCTATAGCGTGCTTTTACAAAGAAAAAAGGTTTCCAGTGTAAGCTAATAGCAGCCAGTCAGTGTCCTTCAAGCGGCTCTGTCAGGCCTACAGTGCGTGCTCTCCAGAACTGTTACAGTACACATTGCCAATCATATCTGGTGTCTCTATAGCGTGCATTTAAAACCAACATTTTTTTTTCACTGTTATAGATTGAATAGCAGTTACATGTCTTCAAGCGGTTGTGTCAGGCCTACAGTGTGTGCTCTGCAGAACTGTTACAGTGCACATTGCCACTCATATCTGGTGTCTCTATAGCATGCTTTTACAAAGAAAAAAGGTTTCCAGTGTAAGCTAATAGCAGCAGAGTCAGTGTCCTTCAAGCGGCTCTGTCAGTCCTTCCTTCAGCGTATGCTCTCCAGAACTGTTACAGTGCACATTTCCAATCATATCTGGTGTCTCTATAGCGTGCTTTTACAAAGAAAAAAGGTTTCCAGTGTAAGCTAATAGCAGCCAGTCAGTGTCCTTCAAGCGGCTCTGTCAGTCCTTCCTTCAGCGTGTGCTCTCCAGAACTGTTACAGTGCACATTGCCAATCCTATCTGGTGTCTCTATAGCGTGCATTTAAAACCAAAAATTTTTTTCACTGTTATAGATTGAATAGCAGTTACTTGTCTTCAAGCGGGTGTGTCAGGCCTACAGTGTGTGCTCTCCAGAACTGTTACAGTGCACATTGCCAATCATATTTGGTGTCTCTATAGCGTGCTTTTACAAAGAAAAAAGGTTTCCAGTGTAAGCTAATAGCAGCCAGTCAGTGTCCTTCAAGCGGCTCTGTCAGTCCTTCCTTCAGCGTGTGCTCTCCAGAACTGTTACAGTGCACATTGCCAATCATATCTGGTGTCTCTATAGCGTGCTTTTACAAAGAAAAAAGGTTTCCAGTGTAAGCTAATAGCAGCCAGTCAGTGTCCTTCAAGCGGCTCTGTCAGTCCTTCCTTCAGCGTGTGCTCTCCAGAACTGTTACAGTGCACATTGCCACTCATATCTGGTGTCTCTATAGCGTGCTTTTACAAAGAAAAAAGGTTTCCAGTGTAAGCTAATAGCAGCCAGTCAGTGTCCTTCAAGCGGCTCTGTCAGGCCTACAGTCTGTGCTCTCTAGAACTGTTACAGTGGACATTGCCAATCATATCTGGTGTCTCTATAGCGTGCATTTAAAACCAACATGTTTTTTTCACTCTTATAGATTGAATAGCAGTTACTTGTCTTCAAGCGGGTGTGTCAGGCCTACAGTGTGTGCTCTGCAGAACTGTTACAGTGCACATTGCCACTCATATCTGGTGTCTCTATAGCATGCTTTTACAAAGAAAAAAGGTTTCCAGTGTAAGCTAATAGCAGCCAGTCAGTGTCCTTCAAGCGGCTCTGTCAGTCCTTCCTTCAGCGTGTGCTCTCCAGAACTGTTACAGTGCACATTGCCACTCATATCTGGTGTCTCTATAGCGTGCTTTTACAAAGAAAAAAGGTTTCCAGTGTAAGCTAATAGCAGTCAGTCAGTGTCCTTCAAGCGGCTCTGTCAGTCCTTCCTTCAGCGTGTGATCTCCAGAACTGTTACAGTGCACATTGCCAATCCTATCTGGTGTCTCTATAGCGTGCATTTAAAACCAAACATTTTTTTCACTGTTATAGATTGATTAGCAGTTACTTGTCTTCAAGCGGGTGTGTCAGGCCTACAGTGTGTGCTCCCCAGAACTGTTACAGTGCACATTACCAATCATATTTGGTGTCTCTATAGCGTGCTTTTACAAAGAAAAAAGGTTTCCAGTGTAAGCTAATAGCAGCCAGTCAGTGTCCTTCAAGCGGCTCTGTCAGGCCTACAGTGCGTGCTCTCCAGAACTGTTACAGTACACATTGCCAATCATATCTGGTGTCTCTATAGCGTGCATTTAAAACCAACATTTTTTTTTCACTGTTATAGATTGAATAGCAGTTACATGTCTTCAAGCGGTTGTGTCAGGCCTACAGTGTGTGCTCTGCAGAACTGTTACAGTGCACATTGCCACTCATATCTGGTGTCTCTATAGCATGCTTTTACAAAGAAAAAAGGTTTCCAGTGTAAGCTAATAGCAGCCAGTCAGTGTCCTTCAAGCGGCTTTGTCAGTCCTTCCTTCAGCGTGTGCTCTCCAGAACTGTTACAGTGCACATTGCCAATCATATCTGGTGTCTCTATAGCGTGCTTTTACAAAGAAAAAAGGTTTCCAGTGTAAGCTAATAGCAGCCAGTCAGTGTCCTTCAAGTGGCTCTGTCAGTCCTTCCTTCAGCGTGTGCTCTCCAGAACTGCTACAGCGCACATTGCCAATCATATCTGGTGTCTCTATAGCGTGCTTTTACAAAGAAAAAAGGTTTCCAGTGTAAGCTAATAGCAGCCAGTCAGTGTCCTTCAAGCGGCTCTGTCAGTCCTTCCTTCAGCGTGTGCTCTCCAGAACTGTTACAGTGCACATTGCCAATCATATCTGGTGTCTCTATAGCGTGCATTTAAAACCAAATTTTTTTTTCACCGTTATAGATTGAATAGCAGTTACTTGTCTTCAAGCGGGTGTGTCAGGCCTACAGTGTGTGCTCTCCAGAACTGTTACAGTGCACATTGCCACTCATATCTGGTGTCTCTATAGCGTGCTTTTACAAAGAAAAAAGGTTTCCAGTGTAAGCTAATAGCAGCCAGTCAGTGTCCTTCAAGCGGCTCTGTCAGTCCTTCCGTCAGCGTGTGCTCTCCAGAACTGTTACAGTGCACATTGCCAATCATATCTGGTGTCTCTATAGCGTGCATTTAAAACCAAAATATTTTTTTTCACTGTTATAGATTGAATAGCAGTTACTTGTCTTCAAGCGGGTGTGTCAAGCCTACAGTGTGTGCTCTGCAGAACTGTTACAGTGCACATTGCCACTCATATCTGGTGTCTCTATAGCGTGCTTTTACAAAGAAAAAAGGTTTCCATTGTAAGCTAATAGCAGCCAGTCAGTGTCCTTCAAGCGGCTCTGTCAGTCCTTCCTTCAGCGTGTGCTCTCCAGAACTGTTACAGTGCACATTGCCAATCCTATCTGGTGTCTCTATAGCGTGCATTTAAAACCAACATTTTTTTTCACTGTTATAGATTGAATAGCAGTTACTTGTCTTCAAGCGGGTGTGTCAGGCCTACAGTGTGTGCTCTCCAGAACTGTTACAGTGCACATTGCCAATCATATTTGGTGTCTCTATAGCGTGCTTTTACAAAGAAAAAAGGTTTCCAGTGTAAGCTAATAGCAGCCAGTCAGTGTCCTTCAAGCGGCTCTGTCAGTCCTTCCTTCAGCGTGTGCTCTCCAGAACTGTTACAGTGCACATTGCCAATCATATCTATAGCGTGCTTTTACAAAGAAAAAAGGTTTCCAGTGTAAGCTAATAGCAGCCAGTCAGTGTCCTTCAAGCGGCTCTGTCAGTCCTTCCTTCAGCGTGTGCTCTCCAGAACTGTTACAGTGCACATTGCCACTCATATCTGGTGTCTCTATAGCGTGCTTTTACAAAGAAAAAAGGTTTCCAGTGTAAGCTAATAGCAGCCAGTCAGTGTCCTTCAAGCGGCTCTGTCAGGCCTACAGTCTGTGCTCTCTAGAACTGTTACAGTGGACATTGCCAATCATATCTGGTGTCTCTATAGCGTGCATTTAAAACCAACATGTTTTTTTCACTCTTATAGATTGAATAGCAGTTACTTGTCTTCAAGCGGGTGTGTCAGGCCTACAGTGTGTGCTCTGCAGAACTGTTACAGTGCACATTGCCACTCATATCTGGTGTATCTATAGCATGCTTTTACAAAGAAAAAAGGTTTCCAGTGTAAGCTAATAGCAGCCAGTCAGTGTCCATCAAGCGGCTCTGTCAGTCCTTCCTTCAGCGTGTGCTCTCCAGAACTGTTACAGTGCACATTGCCACTCATATCTGGTGTCTCTATAGCGTGCTTTTACAAAGAAAAAAGGTTTCCAGTGTAAGCTAATAGCAGTCAGTCAGTGTCCTTCAAGCGGCTCTGTCAGTCCTTCCTTCAGCGTGTGATCTCCAGAACTGTTACAGTGCACATTGCCAATCCTATCTGGTGTCTCTATAGCGTGCATTTAAAACCAAACATTTTTTTCACTGTTATAGATTGATTAGCAGTTACTTGTCTTCAAGCGGGTGTGTCAGGCCTACAGTGTGTGCTCCCCAGAACTGTTACAGTGCACATTGCCAATCATATTTGGTGTCTCTATAGCGTGCTTTTACAAAGAAAAAAGGTTTCCAGTGTAAGCTAATAGCAGCCAGTCAGTGTCCTTCAAGCGGCTCTGTCAGTCCTTCCTTCAGCGTGTGCTCTCCAGAACTGTTACAGTGCACATTGCCAATCATATCTGGTGTCTCTATAGCGTGCTTTTACAAAGAAAAAAGGTTTCCAGTGTAAGCTAATAGCAGCCAGTCAGTGTCCTTCAAGCGGCTCTGTCAGTCCTTCCTTCAGCGTGTGCTCTCCAGAACTGTTACAGTGCACATTGCCACTCATATCTGGTGTCTCTATAGCGTGCTTTTACAAAGAAAAAAGGTTTCCAGTGTAAGCTAATAGCAGCCAGTCAGTGTCCTTCAAGCGGCTCTGTCAGGCCTACAGTGTGTGCTCTCTAGAACTGTTACAGTGCACATTGCCAATCATATCTGGTGTCTCTATAGCGTGCATTTAAAACCAACATTTTTTTTTCACTCTTATAGATTGAATAGCAGTTACTTGTCTTCAAGCGGGTGTGTCAGGCCTACAGTGTGTGCTCTGCAGAACTGTTACAGTGCACATTGCCACTCATATCTGGTGTCTCTATAGCATGCTTTTACAAAGAAAAAAGGTTTCCAGTGTAAGCTAATAGCAGCCAGTCAGTGTCTTTCAAGCGGCTCTGTCAGTCCTTCCTTCAGCGTGTGCTCTCCAGAACTGTTACAGTGCACATTGCCACTCATATCTGGTGTCTCTATAGCGTGCTTTTACAAAGAAAAAAGGTTTCCAGTGTAAGCTAATAGCAGCCAGTCAGTGTCCTTCAAGCGGCTCTGTCAGTCCTTCCTTCAGCGTGTGCTCTCCAGAACTGTTACAGTGCACATTGCCAATCATATCTGGTGTCTATATAGCGTGCATTTAAAACCAAAATATTTTTTTTCACTGTTATAGATTGAATAGCAGTTACTTGTCTTCAAGCGGGTGTGTCAGGCCTACAGTGTGTGCTCTGCAGAACTGTTACAGTGCACATTGCCACTCATATCTGGTGTCTCTATAGCGTGCTTTTACAAAGAAAAAAGGTTTCCAGTGTAAGCTAATAGCAGCCAGTCAGTGTCCTTCAAGCGGCTCTGTCCGGCCTACAGTGTGTGCTCTCCAGAACTGTTACAGTGCACATTGCCAATCATATCTGGTGTCTCTATAGCGTGCTTTTACAAAGAAAAAAGGTTTCCAGTGTAAGCTAATAGCAGCCAGTCAGTGTCCTTCAAGCGGCTCTGTCAGTCCTTTCTTCAGTGTGTGCTCTCCAGAACTGTTACAGTGCACATTGCCAATCATATCTGGTGTCTCTATAGCGTGCTTTTACAAAGAAAAAAGGTTTCCAGTGTAAGCTAATAGCAGCCAGTCAGTGTCCTTCAAGCGGCTCTGTCAGTCCTTCCTTCAGCGTGTGCTCTCCAGAACTGTTACAGTGCACATTGCCAATCATATCTGGTGTCTCTATAGCGTGCTTTTATAAAGAAAAAAGGTTTCCAGTGTAAGCTAATAGCAGCCAGTCAGTGTCCTTCAAGCGGCTCTGTCAGGCCTACAGTGTGTGCTCTCTAGAACTGTTACAGTGCACATTGCCAATCCTATCTGGTGTCTCTATAGCGTGCATTTAAAACGAAAAAATTTTTTTCACTGTTATAGATTGAATAGCAGTTACTTGTCTTCAAGCGGGTGTGTCAGGCCTACAGTGTGTGCTCTCCAGAACTGTTACAGTGCACATTGACAATCATATCTGGTGTCTCTATAGCGTGCTTTTACAAAGAAAAAAGGTTTCCAGTGTAAGCTAATAGCAGCCAGTCAGTGTCCTTCAAGCGGCTCTGTCAGTCCTTCCTTCAGCGTGTGCTCTCCAGAACTGTTACAGTGCACATTGCCAATCATATCTGGTGTCTCTACAGCGCTCTTTTGCAAAGAAAAAAGGTTTCCAGTGTAAGCTAATAGCAGCCAGTCAGTGTCCTTCAAGCGGCTCTGTCAGTCCTTCCTTCAGCGTGTGCTCTCCAGAACTGTTACAGTGCACATTGCCACTCATATCTGGTGTCTCTATAGCGTGCTTTTACAAAGAAAAAAGGTTTCCAGTGTAAGCTAATAGCAGCCAGTCAGTGTTCTTCAAGCGGCTCTGTCAGGCCTACAGTGTGTGCTCTCTAGAACTGTTACAGTGGACATTGCCAATCATATCTGGTGTCTCTATAGCGAGCATTTAAAACCAACATTTTTTTTTCACTCTTATAGATTGAATAGCAGTTACTTGTCTTCAAGCGGGTGTGTCAGGCCTACAGTGTGTGCTCTGCAGAACTGTTACAGTGCACATTGCTACTCATATCTGGTGTCTCTATAGCATGCTTTTACAAAGAAAAAAGGTTTCCAGTGTAAGCTAATAGCAGCCAGTCAGTGTCCTTCAAGCGGCTCTGTCAGTCCTTCCTTCAGCGTGTGCTCTCCAGAAATGTTACAGTGCACAT
The DNA here is from genome assembly GCF_036172605.1 of Pelobates fuscus. Classification (NCBI taxonomy): domain Eukaryota; kingdom Metazoa; phylum Chordata; class Amphibia; order Anura; family Pelobatidae; genus Pelobates; species Pelobates fuscus. The sequence continues at coordinate 201,382,957 of NC_086319.1, forward strand.
TGCCACTCATATCTGGTGTCTCTATAGCGTGCTTTTACAAAGAAAAAAGGTTTCCAGTGTAAGCTAATAGCAGCCAGTCAGTGTCCTTCTAGCGGCTCTGTCAGTCCTTCCTTCAGCGTGTGCTCTCCAGAACTGTTACAGTGCACATTGCCAATCATATCTGGTGTCTCTATAGCGTGCATTTAAAACCAAAATATTTTTTTTCACTGTTATAGATTGAATAGCAGTTACTTGTCTTCAAGCGGGTGTGTCAGACCTACAGTGTGTGCTCTGCAGAACTGTTACAGTGCACATTGCCACTCATATCTGGTGTCTCTATAGCGTGCTTTTACAAAGAAAAAAGGTTTCCATTGTAAGCTAATAGCAGCCAGTCAGTGTCCTTCAAGCGGCTCTGTCAGTCCTTCCTTAAGCGTGTGATCTCCAGAACTGTTACAGTGCACATTGCCAATCATATCTGGTGTCTCTATAGCGTGCTTTTAAAACCAAAATATTTTTTTTCACTGTTATAGATTGAATAGCAGTTACTTGTCTTCAAGCGGGTGTGTCAGGCCTACAGTGTGTGCTCTGCAGAACTGTTACAGTGCACATTGCCACTCATATCTGGTGTCTCTATAGCGTGCTTTTACAAAGAAAAAAGGTTTCCATTGTAAGCTAATATCAGCCAGTCAGTGTCCTTCAAGCGGCTCTGTCAGTCCTTCCTTCAGCGTGTGCTCTCCAGAACTGTTACAGTGCACATTGCCAATCATATCTGGTGTCTCTATAGCGTGCTTTTACAAAGAAAAAAGGTTTCCAGTGTAAGCTAATAGCAGCCAGTCAGTGTCTTTCAAGCGGCTCTGTCCGGCCTACAGTGTGTGCTCTCCAGAACTGTTACAGTCACATTGCCACTCATATCTGGTGTCTCTATAGTGTGCTTTTACAAAGAAAAAAGGTTTCCAGTGTAAGCTAATAGCAGCCAGTCAGTGTCCTTCAAGCGGCTCTGTCAGTCCTTCCTTCAGCGTGTGCTCTCCAGAACTGTTACAGTGCACATTGCCAATCATATCTGGTGTCTCTATAGCGTGCTTTTACAAAGAAAAAAGGTTTCCAGTGTAAGCTAATAGCAGCCAGTCAGTGTCCTTCATTCGGCTCTGTCAGTCCTTCCTTCAGTGTGTGCTCTCCAGAACTGTTACAGTGCACATTGCCAATCATATCTGGTGTCTCTATAGCGTGCTTTTATAAAGAAAAAAGGTTTCCAGTGTAAGCTAATAGCAGCCAGTCAGTATCCTTCAAGCGGCTCTGTCAGGCCTACAGTGCGTACTCTCCAGAACTGTTACAGTACACATTGCCAATCATATCTGGTGTCTCTATAGCGTGCATTTAAAACCAACATTTTTTTTTCACTGTTATAGATTGAATAGCAGTTACATGTCTTCAAGCGGTTGTGTCAGGCCTACAGTGTGTGCTCTGCAGAACTGTTACAGTGCACATTGCCACTCATATCTGGTGTCTCTATAGCATGCTTTTACAAAGAAAAAAGGTTTCCATTGTAAGCTAATAGCAGCCAGTCAGTGTCCTTCAAGCGGCTCTGTCAGTCCTTCCTTCAGCGTGTGCTCTCTAGAACTGTTACAGTGCACATTGCCAATCATATCTGGTGTCTCTATAGCGTGCTTTTACAAAGAAAAAAGGTTTCCAGTGTAAGCTAATAGCAGCCAGTCAGTGTCCTTCAAGCGGCTCTGTCAGTCCTTCCTTCAGCGTGTGCTCTCTAGAACTGTTACAGGGCACATTGCCAATCATATCTGGTGTCTCTATAGCGTGCATTTAAAACCACATTTTTTTTTCACCGTTATAGATTGAATAGCAGTTACTTGTCTTCAAGCGGGTGTGTCAGGCCTACAGTGTGTTCTCTCCAGAACTGTTACAGTGCACATTGCTATTCATATCTGGTGTCTCTATAGCGTGCTTTTACAAAGAAAAAAGGTTTCCAGTGTAAGCTAATAGCAGCCAGTCAGTGTCCTTCAAGCGGCTCTGTCAGTCCTTCCTTCAGCGTGTGCTCTCCAGAACTGTTACAGTGCACATTGCCAATCCTATCTGGTGTCTCTATAGCGTGCATTTAAAACCACATTTTTTTTTTCACTGTTATAGATTGAATAGCAGTTACTTGTCTTCAAGCGGGTGTGTCAGGCCTACAGTGTGTGCTCTCCAGAACTGTTACAGTGCACATTGCCAATCATATCTGGTGTCTCTATAGCGTGCTTTTACAAAGAAAAAAGGTTTCCAGTGTAAGCTAATAGCAGCCAGTTAGTGTCCTTCAAGCGGCTCTGTCAGTCCTTCCTTCAGCGTGTGCTCTCCAGAACTGTTACAGTGCACATTGCCAATCATATCTGGTGTCTCTATAGTGTGCTTTTACAAAGAAAAAAGGTTTCCAGTGTAAGCTAATAGCAGCCAGTCAGTGTCCTTCAAGCGGCCCTGTCAGTCCTTCCTTCAGCGTGTGCTCTCCAGAACTGTTACAGTGCACATTGCCAATCATATCTTGTGTCTCTATAGCATGCTTTTACAAAGAAAAAAGGTTTCCAGTGTAAGCTAATAGCAGCCAGTCAGTGTCCTTCAAGCGGCTCTGTCAGGCCTACAGTGTGTGCTCTGCAGAACTGTTACAGTGCACATTGCCACTCATATCTGGTGTCTCTATAGCGTGCTTTTACAAAGAAAAAAGGTTTCCAGTGTAAGCTAATAGCAGCCAGTCAGTGTCCTTCAAGCTGCTCTGTCAGGCCTACAGTGTGTGCACTCCAGAACTGTTACAGTGCACATTGCCACTCATATCTGGTCTCACAGTAGCTTGCACGCATAGTACCACTAATCCCCCCAAAAATTACAGGCAGAGGCAGGCCACCCTGCAGGGGCCGTCGTGGTCGTGGTGCTGTGGTTCCCTTTTGCCCTAGAATAATGCCCAGTTTTCAGAAGCCACGTACCCTGAACTTGAAAAGTTCTGAGGACATAGTTGACTGGCTAACACAGGACACCCAATCTTCTACAGCCTCCGCTCGGAACCTTGACGGACCATCCTCCTCCAGCTTAGCTTCAGGCACCTCTCAAAATACCACTCACCCGCCTGCCGCCACCACCAAAACTAGCACCACAGCCGCTTTACTTGGCAGAGGAGTTATTCACACATCCGTTTGAAGAAATGAGTGATGCGCAACCATTATTGCCAGAGGATGTAGATAACAGGGATATGTCTCAGGCAGGCAGCATTAAACACATGGAGGTACGGTGTGATGATGATGATGTTGTACCCGCTGCTGCTTCCTTTTCTGAGTTGTCAGATACAAGCGAAGCGGTTGATGATGACGATGCGTCCATGGATTCCACGTGGGTGCCCGCTCGGCAAGAAGAAGAACAGGGCGAAAGTTCAGATGGGGAAACAGAGAGGAGGAGGAGACGAGTTGGAAGCAGGGGGGGGGTCGTCGCAAGGAGCTAGTGGCACAGTCAGACAGCATGCATCGGCACCCGGGGTCAGCCCGACAGCACGCCAATCAACGCATGCTGTGTCCACCACCAGAATGCCGTCATTGCAGAGCTCAGCAGTGTGGAATTTTTTTTGTGTGTCTGCCTCTGACAACAGCGATGCCATTTGCAACCTGTGTCAAAGGAAACTGAGTCGTGGGAGGTCCAACACCCACCTAGGTACAACTGCTTTGCGTAGGCACATGATCTCACATCACAAACGCCTATGGGATCAACACATGAGTACAAGCAGCACGCCTACTCTAAGCCGCCATCCTCCTCCTGGTCCAGCATCTTCAGACACGTCAACCACTGCTGTCCTCCTTGCCCCCTCTCAACCATCCGCCACTCCGTCTCCAGCCTTGAGCAGTTCCCGCTCCTCTGCCCACAGTCATGTGTCTGTCAAGGACATGTTTGAGCGTAAGAAGCTAATGTCACCAAGTCACCCCCTCGCCCAGCGTCTGACAGCTGGCTTGTCCGAACTATTAGCCCGCCAGCGTTTACCATACAATCTGGTTGAGTCTGAGGCGTTCAAAAAATTTGTAGCTATTGGGACACCGCAGTGGAAGGTACCCGGACGGAATTTATTTTCACAAAAGGCAATCCCCAACCTGTACTCGATTGTGCAAAAGGAAGTCATGGCATGTCTGGCACACAGTGTTGGGGCAAGGGTCCATCTGACCACTGATACCTGGTCTGCAAAGCATGGTCAGGGCAGGTATATCACCTACACTGCGCATTGGGTAAACCAATGACAAGCATGGAATGCGTGGAAACCGTCTGACAAGCATGGAATGCGTGGCATTGCAGAGGAGTTGGTGACACCGCCACGACTTGCAGGCAGTCCTGCTGCCACCTCCTCTACTCCTCCTACTCCATCCTCTTCCATAACCTCCTCGGCTGAGTCCTCTTCTGCTGCTGCGTCTTGCTCCACATCAACGGCACCCCCCCAGCTCCCCAGGTACTATTCCACATCCTGGATACGGCAGTGTCACGCCGTCTTGGGTTTGACTTGCTTGAAAGCAGAGAGTCACACCGGACGAGCACTCCTGTCTGCCCTGAACGCACAGGTGGAAAAGTGGCTGACTCCGCAGCAACTGGATATCGGCAAAGTGGTGTGTGACAACGGAAAAAATTTGATAGCGGCATTGAAGTTGGGCAAGTTGACACATGTGCCGTGCATGGCACATGTGTGTAATCTGATCATACAACGCTTTGTACATAAGTACACAGGCTTACAGGACGTCCTGAAGCAGGCCAGGAAGGTGTGTGGCCATTTCAGGCGTTCCTACACGGCCTTGGCTCACTTTGCCGATATCCAGCGTCGAAACAACATGCCAGTGAGGCGCTTGATTTGCGACAGCCCTACACGTTGGAATTCAACACTCCTAATGTTTGACCGCCTGCTCCAACAAGAAAAAGCTGTTAATGAATATTTGTATGACCGGGGTGCTAGGACAGCCTCTGGGGAGCTGGGAATTTTTTGCCACGTTACTGGATGCTCATGCGCAATGCCTGTAGGCTCATGCGTCCTTTTGAGGAGGTGACAAACCTAGTCAGTCACACCGAAGGCACCATCAGCGACATCATACGATTTGTTTTCTTCCTGGAGCGTGCCCTGCGAAGAGTGCTGGATCAGGCCGTAGATGAGCGTGAAGAGGAAGAGGAAGAGTTGTGGTCACCATCACCACCAGAAACAGCCTTATCAACATCGCTTGCTGGACCTGCGGCAACGCAGGAAGAGGATTGTGAGGAAGAGGAGTCAGAGGAGGAATGTGGCTTTGAGGAGGAGGAGGAGCAAGACCAAACACAACAGGCATCCCAGGGTGCTCGTTGTCACCTATCTGGTACCCGTGGTGTTGTACGTGGCTGGGGGGAAGAACATACCTTCAATGACATCAGTGAGGAGGAGGAACGGGAAATGAGTAGCTCGGCATCCAACCTTGTGCAAATGGGGTCTTTCATGCTCTCCTGCCTGTTGAGGGACCCTCGTATAAAAAGGCTGAAGGAGAACGGCCTGTACTGGGTGTCCACGCTACTAGACCCCCGGTATAAGCAGAAAGTGGCGGAAATGTTACCGAATTACAACAAGTCGGAAAGGATGCAGCATTTGCTAAATAAATTAAAAAGTATGCTTTACACAGCGTATAAAGGTGATGTCACAGCACAACGGGAATCTAACAGGGGGAGAGGTGGAAGTCATCCTCATCCTCCCACGACCACGCCGGCAAGGACAGGACGCTTTAAAGACGTGTTGTTGATGGAGGACATGCGGACCTTTTTAAGTCCTACGCATCGCCACAGCCCTTCGGGATCCACCCTCAGAGAGCGACTCGACCGACAGGTAGCAGACTACCTCGCCTTAACTGCAGATATCGACACTCTGAGGAGCGATGAACCCCTTGACTACTGGGTGTGCAGGCTTGAACTGTGGCCTGAGCTATCCCAATTTGCGATAGAACTTCTGTCCTGCCCCGCTTCAAGTGTCCTGTCAGAAAGGACCTTCAGTGCAGCAGGAGGTATTGTCACTGAGAAGAGAAGTCACCTAGGTCAAAAAAGTCTAGATTACCTCACCTTTATTAAGATGAATGAGGGATGGATCCCGAAGGGACTGACACTGGGCGATACATTCGATTAAAAAAGGCCTGATGAGATGAGCTGCCTTGGGCTAAAAATGGTCCACACACTGCTGTATTTTAGCTCTGAATGACGTTTGACTTGCGTGACTTATCCGCCACCAACTAGGGTTCAAGCCGCCATGTTTTAGGGCACTTTCTGCCTGTGAAACAAACATCAATTTTTCTGGCCGCTGCTACAGCAGCGGCTGCAACAATACCAAATTTTTCAGGCATGTGTACATGCCTAATTTTTAGGCCCACTGGTGCAGCACTGTGGCTTCAAAAACCAAACAAAAAAAAAATCCTCCAAGATGGCACCAATATACCAGTGGTCTAAGCATCTTCCAACCTTGGCCTAAAAAGGGGAGGTGATTCCACAATTAAAAATCGCTGCCATATACACGTCCACTGATAGGAGACGCGGAAGGTATTAAACTGATCAGAACAATACTAAACTCACCACTCCTATCTGGTGGCACATTAGCTTGCCCGCGCAGTGCCCCAAATTTCAAGTAAGAGGACCGACCAAGCATCTTCCTCCATCTCCCTGTTACAGAAATCACTGCCATATCCATAGAAATTGTACATAATATCCAGGAGAGTTTTACAGGGCCAAATCTTGTCGCCTGTTGAAAGAGGTGACCTTGCTCGGGTCCCAGGTGTGCGGTTCCTAAAATGGCTGCCATATACACGTCCACTGATAGGAGAAGCGGAAGGTATTAAACTGATATGAACATTTACTAAACTCACCACTCCGAGTGCTGTTATTTATTTAAATTTTTTGTGGTGAGGCTTTACAGGACAGAGTGCTTCTCCACGGGACATGTTAACTCACGGGCAGCTGGCTCATCAAGGAACCAGAACAGCTTTAACGAGCAGCTTGAACGGTGTCCCAATAGCTTGCATTTAAAAACCTGTTAAATGTTATAATAACGTCAGATTGCTTTGCAGCAGGATATCCTTCCAGAAGAGATGTATTTGACAAAATGTTGTAATACCTTTAGTAAAAATTAGTGGAAAAAATAAACCACAAGCAGGGTACAAATGGCTAATTAAAACTAAGGATTCCAGGATTAACCATGTTTTAGAGAAGGAGATCCCACCAAAAAAAAAAAACACCTTGTTCGATTCTAGAAACCTGGTGTGTATGGTAATCTGACCCAAGTCAATGAGGCAAAACTGCAGATGGAGGAAACATGCGAACTCACAGGTTACATTAGCACCACCACTCAAAAAACACTGAATAAACAGACGCAGAACTGTAGCCGTCTCTATATTTTAAAGTAAATTAAGTCATACAATTCACCACCCTCATTTTCTAAAAGGGGAAAAATTACTATGGGTCACTTTACCACCAGTGAAGTTCAGCCCACCCCCGGCTCCAACCAAGTGACTGAAATCCTCCAAGATGGCACCAATATACCAGTGGTCTAAGCATCTTCCCACCTTGGCCTAAAAAGGGGAGATGATTCCACAATTAAAAATCGCTGCCATATACACGTCCACTGATAGGAGACGCGGAAGGTATTAAACTGATCAGAACAATACTAAACTCACCACTCCTATCTGGTGGCACATTAGCTTGCCCGCGCAGTACCCCAAATTTCAAGTAAGAGGACCGACCAAGCATCTTCTTCCATCTCCCTGTTACAGAAATCACTGCCATATCCATAGAAATTGTACATAATATCCAGGAGAGTTTTACAGGGCCAAATCTTGTCGCCTGTTGAAAGAGGTGACCTTGCTCGGGTCCCAGGTGTGCGGTTCCTAAAATGGCTGCCATATACACGTCCACTGATAGGAGAAGCGGAAGGTATTAAACTGATATGAACATTTACTAAACTCACCACTCCGAGTGCTGTTATTTATTTAAATTTTTTGTGGTGAGGCTTTACAGGACAGAGTGCTTCTCCACGGGACATGTTAACTCACGGGCAGCTGGCTCATCAAGGAACCAGAACAGCTTTAACGAGCAGCTTGAACGGTGTCCCAATAGCTTGCATTTAAAAACCTGTTAAATGTTATAATAACGTCAGATTGCTTTGCAGCAGGATATCCTTCCAGAAGAGATGTATTTGACAAAATGTTGTAATACCTTTAGTAAAAATTAGTGGAAAAAATAAACCACAAGCAGGGTACAAATGGCTAATTAAAACTAAGGATTCCAGGATTAACCATGTTTTAGAGAAGGAGATCCCACCAAAAAAAAAAAACACCTTGTTCGATTCTAGAAACCTGGTGTGTATGGTAATCTGACCCAAGTCAATGAGGCAAAACTGCAGATGGAGGAAACATGCGAACTCACAGGTTACATTAGCACCACCACTCAAAAAACACTGAATAAACAGACGCAGAACTGTAGCCGTCTCTATATTTTAAAGTAAATTAAGTCATACAATTCACCACCCTCATTTTCTAAAAGGGGAAAAATTACTATGGGTCACTTTACCACCAGTGAAGTTCAGCCCACCCCCGGCTCCAACCAAGTGACTGAAATCCTCCAAGATGGCACCAATATACCAGTGGTCTAAGCATCTTCCCACCTTGGCCTAAAAAGGGGAGATGATTCCACAATTAAAAATCGCTGCCATATACACGTCCACTGATAGGAGACGCGGAAGGTATTAAACTGATCAGAACAATACTAAACTCACCACTCCTATCTGGTGGCACATTAGCTTGCCCGCGCAGTACCCCAAATTTCAAGTAAGAGGACCGACCAAGCATCTTCTTCCATCTCCCTGTTACAGAAATCACTGCCATATCCATAGAAATTGTACATAATATCCAGGAGAGTTTTACAGGGCCAAATCTTGTCGCCTGTTGAAAGAGGTGACCTTGCTCGGGTCCCAGGTGTGCGGTTCCTAAAATGGCTGCCATATACACGTCCACTGATAGGAGAAGCGGAAGGTATTAAACTGATATGAACATTTACTAAACTCACCACTCCGAGTGCTGTTATTTATTTAAATTTTTTGTGGTGAGGCTTTACAGGACAGAGTGCTTCTCCACGGGACATGTTAACTCACGGGCAGCTGGCTCATCAAGGAACCAGAGCAGCTTGAACGAGGTGACCTTGCTCGGGTCCCAGGAGTGCGGTTCCTAAAATGGCTGCCATATACACGTCCACTGATAGGAGACGCGGAAGGTATTAAACTGATATGAACAATACTCCACTCCTATCAGTAGGTCCCCCCCCATTGTGATTTATGCCCCCCACCCACCGCACAGGGGTGGGGGCCGGGGGGGAGGAAAGTAGGTCCCCCCCATTGTGATTTATGGCCCCTACCCACCGCGCAGGGGTGGGGGCCGGGGGGGGAGGACAGTAGGTCCCCCCATTGTGATTTATGGCCCCCACCCACCACGCAGGGGTGGGGGCCGGGGGGGGAGGACAGTAGGTCCCCCATTGTGATTTATGGCCCCCACCCACCGCGCAGGGTTGGGGGAGGACAGTAGCTCCCCCCAGTGTGTATCAGGGTCCCTGAGGACAGGTGGCAATCCATACCTGCCAAGTGACCATATGTAGGGGGAACAGTCCCTATTCTGCTCTGTGTCAGTGTGTATCAGGGGCTTTGAGGACGGGAAACAGTCTCTATTCTGCTCTGTGTCAGTGTGTATCATGGGCTTTGAGGACGGGGAACAGTCTCTATTCTGCTCTGTGTCAGTGTGTATCAGGGGCTTTGAGGACAGGTGTCAATCCATATCTGCCAAGTGACCCTATGTAGGGGTAACAGTCTCTATTCTGCTCTGTGTCAGTGTGTATCATGGTCTCTGTGGACGGGGAACAGTCTCTATTCTGCTCTGTGTCAGTGTGTATCATGGTCTCTGTGGACGGGGAACAGTCTCTATTCTGCTCTGTGTCAGTGTGTATCAGGGGTTTTGAGCACAGGTGTCAATCCATATCTGCCAAGTGACCCTATGTAGGGGGAACAGTCTCTATTCTGCTCTGTGTGAGGAGGAGGAACGGGAAATGAGTAGCTCGGCATCCAACCTTGTGCAAATGGGGTCTTTCATGCTGTCGTGCCTGTTGAGGGACCCTCGTATAAAAAGGCTGAAGGAGAACGACCTGTGCTGGGTGTCCACGCTACTAGACCCCCGGTCTCTATTCTGCTCTGTGTCAGTGTGTATCATGGTCTCTGAGGATGGGGCACAGTCTCTATTCTGCTCTGTGTCAGTGTGTATCCGGGGTTTTGAGGACAGTTGTCAATCCATATCTGCCAAGTGACCCTATGTAGGGGTAACAGTCTCTAATCTGCTCTGTGTCAGTGTGTATCAGGAGTTTTGAGGACAGGTGTCAATCCATATCTGCCAAGTGACCCTATGTAGGGGGAACAGTCTCTATTCTGATCTGTGTGAGGAGGAGGAACGGAAAATGAGTAGCTCAGCATCCAACCTTGTGCAAATGGGGTCTTTCATGCTGTCGTGCCTGTTGAGGGACCCTCGTATAAAAAGGCTGAAGGAGAACGACCTGTGCTGGGTGTCCACGCTACTAGACCCCCGGTATCTATTCTGCTCTGTGTCGGTGTGTATCATGGTCTCTGAGGACGGGGAACAGTCTCTATTCTGCTCTGTGTCAGTGTGTATCAGGGGTTTTGAGGACAGGTGTCAATCCATATCTGCCAAGTGACCCTATGTAGGGGTAACAGTCTCTATTCTGCTCTGTGTCAGTGTGTATCATGGTCTCTGTGGACGGGGAACAGTCTCTATTCTGCTCTGTGTCAGTGTGTATCAGGGGCTTTGAGGACGGGTGTCAATCCATATCTGCCAAGTGACCCTATGTAGGGGGAACAGTCTCTATTCTGCTCTGTGTCAGTGTGTATCATGGTCTCTGAGGACGGGGAACAGTCTCTATTCTGCTCTGTGTCAGTGTGTATCAGGGGTTTTGAGGACAGGTGTCAATCCATATCTGCCAAGGGACCCCATGTAGGGGGAACAGTCTCTATTCTGCTCTGTGTCAGTGTGTATGTATCAGGGATCATTAGGATAGGTGTCAATCCATATCTGCCAAGTGACCCTATGTAGGGGTAACAGTCTCTATTCTGCTCTGTGTCAGTGTGTATCAGGGGCTTTGAGGACGGGGAACAGTCTCTATTCTGCTCTGTGTCAGTGTGTATGTATCAGGGATAATTAGGATAGGTGTCAATCCATATCTGCCAAGTGACCCTATGTAGGGGTAACAGTGTCTATTCTGCTCTGTGTCAGTGTGTATCAGGGGCTTTGAGGACGGGGAACAGTCTCTATTCTGCTCTGTGTCAGTGTGTATCAGGGGCTTTGAGGACAGGTGTCAATCCATATCTGCCAAGTGACCCTATGTAGGGGTAACAGTCTCTATTCTGCTCTGTGTCAGTGTGTATCATGGTCTCTGTGGACGGGGAACAGTCTCTATTCTGCTCTGTATCAGTGTGTATCAGGGGCTTTGAGGACAGGTGTCTATCCATATCTGCCAAGTGACCCTATGTAGGGGTAACAGTCTCTATTCTGCTCTGTGTCAGTGTGTATCAGGGATCATTAGGATAGGTGTCAATCCATATCTGCCAAGTGACCCTATGTAGGGGGAACAGTCCCTATTCTGCTCTGTGTCCGTGTGCATCAGGGGCTCTGAGGACGGGGAACAGTCCCTATTCTGCTCTGTGTCAGTGTGTATCAGGGGTTTTGAGGACAGGTGTCAATCCATATCTGCCAAGTGACCCTATGTAGGAGGAACAGTCCCTATTCTGCTCTGTGTCAGTGTGTATCAGGGGTTTTGAGGACAGGTGTCAATCCATATCTGCCAAGTGACCCTATGTAGGGGTAACAGTCTCTATTCTGCTCTGTGTGAGGAGGAGGAACGGGAAATGAGTAGCTCGGCATCCAACCTTGTGCAAATGGGGTCTTTCATGCTGTTGTGCCTGTTGAGGGGCCCTCGTATAAAAAGGACTGAATGGAGAACGACCTGTGCTGGGTGTCCACGCTACTAGACCCCCGGTATAAGCAGACAGTGGCGTAAATGTTACCGAATTACAAGTCGGAAAGGATGCAGCATTTGCAAAATAAATTAAAAAGTATGGTTTACACAGCGTATAAGGGTGATGTCACAGCACAACGGGAATCTAACAGGGGAAGAGGTGAAAGTCATCCTCCTCCTCCTCCCACGACCACGCCATATCTGCCAAGTGACCCTATGTAGGGGGAACAGTCCCTATTCTGCTCTGTGTCCGTGTGCATCAGGGTCTCTGAGGACAGGTGTCAATCCATATGTCAAGGTGTCAATATGTCATATGTCAGGTGTCAATCCATATCCATTGCGATTTAGGAATGTTAGGTGATTTCTGCCCTTTATGGATTAAAAGCAGACTCTGCATCAACTGTGTAATTTTCCATGGGAGTTTTGCCATGGATCCCCCTCCGGCATGCCACAGTCCAGGTGTTAGTCCCCTTGAAACAACTTTCCCATCACTTTTGTGGCCAGAAAGAGTCCCTGTTGGTTTTAAAATTCGCCTGCCCATTGAAGTCAATGGCGGTTCGCGCGGTTCGCGAACATTTGAGAAAGTTACTTTCAGATGTTTGTCAGATGTTTATCTCGGCTATCGTGGCCAATTCTATGTGTATGTATATTTATGCACATCACAAATAAAGAATTAAAAAAAAAAAAAGCTTTCTGTCCCATTCGCCTGTTTGTTCGGCTTTTAAACTACCGAACTAAACCGACCACAAGCCCTGATTCTCTGGAACTATTTTGGGCATGGGACCATGCGTGCGGTCGGTCAAATGAATGACTTTTAGGAAATTCCTGAACCCCTGAACCGATCTGGGTGATTTATGGATATGTTGGTCACCCAGATCGGGGCTATCAGGGGATGTAACTTTTGTGGGAATTTTTGTGTTTTGAAACTTATTTTTGGGGTTTTATAAAAGTATATGTTTTTTTGTACCTGGAGATAATTGAGTTTAGTACAGTCCCTGACTCAATTATCTCCCAGTTACAGAGGAGGGATTAATCTATTTTGTTTGGGAGTGCCCTGGATCTGAGAGCCAATGTGATTGTGTATATGTTTATACTGTAGTTTGCTCTCAGGTCCAGAGGGGAGTGCCCCTTGCATGGGGTTTGTCATAAAAGGCCAGTGTGGCTACCAATAAATGAGTTCCTGCTTACCCTCAACATAGAGTCTCATCTAATGCTTGTTGGGAACCGCTATCACCAGCTCTTGTAAGAGCTATACAGCTATACCGACCTTGGGATTTAGAAAACATCACTCTGAATAGGGGGAAAGAACATGTCTGGTGGCAAAACCCCTCATCCTTTTTGGGTTGCCGCCACATTTGGTGGCACATGGTGGGGGTTCTTGTCCCCCAGAGAAGATGCTGATCTTCGATGCGGTAACCGTCTAGCGAATGGAGAGTCGCTATAAGCAACTGAAGCGATTCACCTTAACCCCTTAAGGACACATGACGTGTGTGACACGTCATAATTCCCTTTTATTGCAGAAGTTTGGTCCTTAAGGGGTTAAAGGATATCTTGGAGAGACGCGGATGAACGGCGAATAACCATCCTATGAGGGAGCTAATCTCCAAATTGCTGGAGATGGATCTTGCTAACACCTTATTATTATTATTATTATTATGATATTTATAGAGCGCCGTCAAATTCGGAAGCGCTTTACAATGGGTGGACGAACAGACATGTAGTTGTAACCAGACAAGTTGGACACATAGGAACAGAGGGGTTGAGGGCCCTGCTCAATGAGCTTAAATGCTAGAGGGAGTGGGGTAAAATGACACAAAAGGTAAGGATAGTATTAGACTAGTGATAGTTGCAGAAGAGGAATCAGTTGGGAGCTATTAACAGTTTAATTGATACGCTTTTATGAAGAAGTGGGTTTTTAACGATTTTTTAAGGAGTGGAGACTGGGTGAGCATCTAACGGAGGAGGGAAGCGAGTTCCACAGGAAAGGTGCAGCCCTCGAGAAATCTTGAAGGTGAGCATCAGAGGTGGGAGTACGGACAGAAGATAGATGTAAGTCTTCAGCAGATCGTAAGTCGGGACATACTTGTGTATAAGGGAGGATAGATAGGTTGGAGCAGCATTATGTAGAGATTTATAAGCAAACACCAGAATTTTCAATTGAGCTCTATATTTTATAGGAAGCCAATGTAGGGACTGACAGAAGGGTGAGGCATGGGAGGTGCGGACGGACAGGAAGATGAGCCTCGCTGCCGCATTTATTATGGACTGTAACGGCACAAGTTGGGAGCATGTAAGACCACTGAGAAGCGGATTACAGTAGTCAAGGTGAGAAAGGACAGTGGAATGGACCAACACCTTAGTCGCATCTTGTGTTAAGTAGGAGCGGATGCGTGGAATGTTTTTGAGATGGAAATGACAGTTTACCAAGGAAGTTTGGAATGAGTTTACCAAGGAAGGCAGTATAGATGGAGAACAGTAGGGGACCAAGGACTGAACCTTGGGGGACACCAACAGAGAGGAGTTGGGGAGAAGAAGCAGAGCCAGAGAAAGAAACACTGAAAGAGCGCTGGGAGAGGTAGGAGGAGCACCAGGAGAGAGCAATATCTTGTAGACCGATATTGCGGAGTGTCAAAAGCCGCAGACAGGTCAAGGAGAATTAGGATAGAGTAGTGACCATGAGATTTTGCAGCGAGTAGATCATTGGATACTTTGGTCAGTGCCGTTTCCACAGAGTGCTTAGCGCGGAAACCAGACTGAAGCGGGTCTAGCAGAGAGTTGGACTCGAGTTAGTCTGTCAATCTCGCATACACAATTCTTTCAAGGATCTTGGATGCAAAAGGCAGTAGCGAGATAGGACGATAGTTGGATGGGGAGTTAGGGTCACGATTGGGCTTCTTTAGAATTGGAGTTACAGTTGCATGTTTGAAGGGCGATGGAAATATACCAGAGGAGAGAGAGATTGACATTTTTGTGAGAGGTGGAGAAAGAGAAGAAGACAGAGTATGGATGAGATGCGAGGGAATTGGATCTAGGGAGCAGGTGATGGGGCGGGAGGACTGGAGCAGAGCAGAAACCTCTTCCAATGTAGCGGGTGCGAATGAACATAGATCAGCAGAGGGAGTTGTAGATACGAATATACATTTTGCTATCTATCCTAGCTGTTCATATAAGGGTTAATTTGAACCAAGAATAAATTTGGCATTTTATCTCCTATTCTCGGAAATAGGATTTATCTAAGATCCTAGTTACGGGAAAAGTACTGATTTCGAAATGTCCTTGTTAATTGTCCAAGATATCGGTATTTGTAATTATCTGTTTTTAATCAAATATGTAATGCGTTATATAACGAAAGATTATAACTAGAAACAGCTGTTTATAACTTGTGAAAAACAATCTATGTCATTGTTACGCCCATATGCTCATTTTTCCCGCCTCCCATCCTGCTATGAAAATGGGGTACAAATGCAACTGACGTATAATTACATTTGAATTGGTTATAGAACACGTCTCTGCTATTCATTTCCAATTTCCAGAGCTCTGAATGAGTTGGCAAATATCCATCATCCACAAAGGGCCCGGGCTGATTTTATCCCCAACAGGAGTGAAGTTAGGGGAAGTATTGTAAGGGGAAGAAGAAAGATAAGAGATCTCGTCTCTGATTGTAGAGATCTTGTCAGTGAAGTGAGTTGCAAAGTCTGAGGCGGTCAAGTTAGTAGGTGGAGGAGGAACAGCAGGGCGAAGAAGAGAGTTAAATGTGTGAAATAGTCGTTTGGGTTCGCGGGAGAGTGTGGTTATGAGGGTATTGAAGTAATTAACTTTTGCAGAGGAAAGAGCCAAGCTGTATGAGCTCAGCATAAATTTATAGTGGAGAAAGTCAGATGCACAGTGAGACTTTCTCCAACAGCGTTCAGCAGTTCTGGAGCATTTTTGGAGGTATCGAGTGTATCCGAACCAATGATACTGAATGCGTGGAAAGATGAACGGATGCGGACCATTCAATTACGATTAACCCTGTACGGTCCAAGCCCTCCTACTGACATCGTGATAGAGGTGATGGCAGCTGTGAACACAGAGGAACTAACTAAAAAGGAGTGCAAAGCAAGAGTAGCGGCGATACAGCACTCCGAGAGTCCAGCAGCAGAGACTACAGTGACACCTTGAGAACGTAAGAAGGTGCCATTTGCCACATTTAAAACCATTGTGGAAACCGAAGGCAAAATAAATGAAAACCTTGCGGATTTTGAGAGGCAGTACGCACTGCACAAGGTACCCACTGACGAATGGGTCACTATTTTGTCTGGGAAACTATCAGGAAAGGCAGCAGAAGCATTCCAGGCTATCCCTGACAAAGAGATACAGCCCTACATAGCTGTCAAAGAGGCATTGCTAGCCCGATACGCTGTCACCCTAGAAGCGTACCGCCGGAGGTTCCGGGGATGGCCTGCCAGCTCCACCGAACAGCATCCTACTGGGTCAACGGATGCCAAGCTGTGTCTGGGGAAGAGGTCCTACAGCTTTTCATCCTGGAGCATTTCTTCAATTGTAGATCGGAGGCCCCTCACCATACCTGAAGCAGCTTGCATGACGGACGAGTATACAGATGCCCGCAAATCAGAAACAACCATGGTAAGATACGCACCCTGACCAGAGACCCGTGAACTCTAGCCCCACAGGCTAGAGTTCACTCACCAGTACCAGGGATGGCAGCAGCACGATCCCCCCTCCCAGGCTCACACACACACACACCCTGCACCCCTGACACTCACAGTACCCTCACACACACACATACACACGCACTGCACCCCTGACACTATCAGCACCCTCACACACGCACACTGCACCCCTGACACTCACAGCACCCTTTCACACACACACACACACACACACACACAAACACACTGCACCCCTGACACTCACAGCACCCTAACACACACACTGCACCCCTGACACTCACAGCACCCTCACTCACACATACACACTGCACCCCTGATGCTCAAAGCACCCTCACTCACACACACTACACCCCTGACACTCACAGCACCCTCCACACACACACTGCACCCCTGACACTCACAGCACCCTCACTCACACACACACTGCACCCATGACACTCACAGCACCCTCACTCACACACACTGCACCCCTGACACTCACAGCACCCTCCACACACACACTGCACCCCTGACACTCACAGCAACCTCACACACACACACAGTGCACCCCTGACACTCACAGCACCCCCACACACAGCACCCCTGACACACACAGCACCCCTGTCATTCACAGCACCCTCACTCACACACACTGCATTCCTGACACTCACAGCACCCTCACATACACACACTGCCCCCTCCCACAAAGCTTCCTCGCAATGCACATAGCACCCTCACGCAAACACAGCACCAATCACTCACACACAGCACACACACACACTGCACAATATATAATAGTTATTAGGCATGTGCATGGGGAAAATTTTCGGTTCGGCATTCTGAAATTCCGGACTTTCGCAATTCGGGACTTCAGCAATTCGGCACTTCGGAAACTTTCGGAACTTCGACATTTCGGCAACTTTGGCACTTCGGAATTTCGGGACTTCTCTTGCAGCCGCTTAGTAGATAACTCCCTAATTCCCACGGTATTAGGGAGTTATCTACCAAAAGGCTGGAGCTAAATTGGTCTTTCAGCCAAATTTACTAATACTAAGTAAAAATTACTTAGTATTAGTACATTTTGCCCCTACTTGCTATACCGCGAGTAGGGGCATGTCTAGTAAACAGTGAGCAGCCCATGGCTGCTCACTGTTAAAAAAAAATATAAAGACTAAATATAAAATATGTTACATTGCGCTATAGGAAGAAATTAAAAATATTATCACTTACCTACAAAGCTCTCAACAACTCTACACATGCTTAATTTCTGAATTAATTCATAGGTTTGCCTATTCTCGGTTTCCCCCGTTTTTACCTTTTATGAAGATGTCAATTGTGTTCTTTGTCAAAGTCTTTGTTCTTAAACTTAATTCTTCGTCACTAGAAAAGGCAATAAGATCTCCAACTTCATCTAGAAAAGATAAGAGAATGTTTAATGATACAAAACTACCTCCTCTACACAACATTTAGGTTGCACTTTGATTTTGTCAGTAGATTTTTTTCACCAATACATGATCTCCTCTAATTTAATCTACATGCAATGTAATCATCGGCATACCAAGATCGCTTGGCAGCAAGGGCAGACATGTTTGTTGGCACCCTTTTAAAAAGTAGAACTCTTGTATGTCATTCTGCACTCACTCATGCCCTTGTGTGTATCTTCTAATACCCACTTTCAACCTTTTGTGTCTCATAATCACTTTCACCCTCTTGTGTATCTTTAAAGGTATAGTGTAAGCACTATAACCATTTAATTTAATTGAACTGATTATAGTGCCTGGAAGTAGTGCATTCTACTGATACATCTTGGCTCATACCATGTGTATTGGTATCATTAAGAAGTCCACTATATGATCCTACTTGAGTAGAGACCCAGTGTTAGCAACCTCCAATTTCTCCTAATGTTTGTCCAGGTTTAAAAAATACATGCAGTAGGTGGAACACACATCTGTTGGTTCTACAGAAAGAAACAAAACCTAGTGCAATATTGCCAATATAAATAATACAAATTAATGTAGGTTTCAAGTACTCACAAACATGGAGCCAAATCTATACATATGGCTCTCATGGGTAGTGCAGAGGGACTTTTAATAGGATGTCCCCAATCCTTCTTCTAGCTGATCTCTGTGTACCCTGCAGCAATGATGGAGTGAGAGATCCTCCTCTGGTATAAAGAAGCTTTATTGGATGAAATAGAATAAGCACAATAAACTATATGCAAAAGTAATAAACTATGTGCAAAAGTAAAAAAAAATCATCAGGACATAAGCAAAAAGTCAGAGAAAGTGCAAATCACACGTCATGCGCTCCACTTCCGGGTCGCATGACTTGCATAATTGGAACGCAAAGTCAGTGTCCCTGGAACGCATGTCGTGTGGCATGTGCATACCACTGAGATGCTTTATTCATCCGCGAAAAAAATCGAGGTATTAGACTCTTATGTGTATATTACTCAAAATATTGTGCATAGAGAAATCAGGCTGGCAATTACCCTGAATTACACATCAGTGATTGGTAGGAAGATTCCTATAAAAATGTAATACAAAATAGCTAAGATGTATTTCTAAAATAAATTATTATAAATTAGCCAAAGATAAAAAAAACTGCTCTAAATCAAAGTTTTCAAAAAAGAGGAGTATTAAAATCTTATGAAAAGGGAGTAGAAAGTGCATATAATAGCCCCTTGGAGGATGATAAAATCTTATACAGTAAATACACACTCTATTATAAAATGAAATTAACAATATTGTGATACATATCCTTTAGGAAGGTATTAATATCTGTATATGAACTCTATGAAACGGTATTAAGGATGTTAACTACAATATAAAAATAAAAATTAATAAAAATAGGAAATAAGAAATAAATCTGTAAAAGGATGACTTGGAAATCATATTAATCTATAGATCTTGAATCTTAATTATCCCCTTCCTGACCTTGGACATAGGTACGTCCGACAAAAAATGGTCCTTACGGAAATTTGAGCACTGGAAGCGATCATGATCACTTCCAAATGCTCTGATGGTATTGCACGATACCTCGATGTCGAGGCATCGTGCAATACCTCTCCTTACTGTCGGACACCCGAGTGATCACTCCCCATGGAGCGATCACTTCCGGGTTGCCCCACGTGGCGCCCGGCAGTGTAGCAGAGCATCGGAAAAAAAATCAGGCAGACTTCCGATGCTCTGCCTGTGCTGAGTGCCTTGAGGGGCCGAGGCACTCTGTGAAGATTTCAATAAAAAAAATTACAAAAATTAAATACATTAAAAAAATTATCCCCTCCCTCTCCACTTACCCGATCGCCGTTGTTCCCCCGCCAGCGATTGGTCTTCTTCTGAGGGGGGACTGGGTGTAGAAACAATCGCACTCCTGGGACTTGGTTGAAGTAGTAAAATGTAGCTTTTATTTATGCCATATAAAATATCAACATTTCAGCTCCAACGTGGAGCTTTCATCAGGACAGGTAACAATACAGGGGAGGGCTGGCAGCCTTAGGCCTGGGGGGCAAAACCAGTCAAGTGGCCCATTGCGCCACCAAATCAGTTCACCATCCATGCCCACCTTTTTCTGGTTTTATAACGGATATTGATGTTATGCTAATCAGTAGCTCTTTGCCATACCCGCTCCTTCACGGCTCTGACTTTCAATGTTGTCAGAGCACAGGCTGATAATCTCTGAGCCTGTGCTCTGACTCACTAACTGAGCGCCGGAACCACGAGGGAGAGGATATGATCTGACTGCACCTACTGCTGGTGTGCACCAGTGGACCACCAGCGAATCGTTTAAATTAAATATGCTGGTGTACCCAACTTGCGAGCTGTGTTGGCCGCCGGGCGCCTCTGTTGTCATGGCACCCTGCGTGACCGCACAGCTTGCCCACCCCAACGGCTGGCCCTGCTGACACACACTGATGTTACTACTTAGACATCCCTCAATATTAATACAGAGATGAGAGTAAACACCAATAAACTGTGGAAACAGAGCTGATCCCCCCAAATTTATAAAGGTTTGCTTAGAGGATTTATTCAAGATTAAATCATGCCTCCTCCTCTCTCCCCCATGCGCTGCTCTGTAGGCTGGGAGGAAGTGAAGAGTAATCACAGTCTCCCAGCACAACGCCACCTGTGGCTGCATGGGGAACAGCTGTTTAATGTAATGCTTGCAGGACGGCCAGCTGCCGCAGAACCTCTTTGTTTCCGTCTCTGCAAAGGGCTCCAGGCACTGCTTGTTGTGAGTGTGAGCCACTGTAAATTAGGGGCAGAGGGCACTTGCACTGCGGTCAAGACGGGTCTGGGCAGGAGGAGAGTGCAGTGCAATCAGTGCACTCCCCTCCTGTGGGTCACCAGTAGACTGGTGCATCTGCCCAGGATCAGAGCCGGTGCAAGGATTTTTGCCACCCTAGACAAAATAAAAATTTGCCGCCCCCCCACCCCCCCATGTGACATCACAATGCCCCACCCATATGATCTGCCATATGAACTAACGCCAGTGCTGCACACAGTGTGTGTTTACATTAAAAAGCCTGCAGGGACCAGCTATAGACACCAGAACCACTTCATTAAGCTATAGTGTCCCTTTAATGTGAGGTAAATTATAGATTAGTGTCACTAATAATATACTAGATTGCCTACTTCCAATTAGATGAGGATGATGATGGGCTGCAGTTTGGCTCCACTGGTCTGGTGTAGAACAGGACCTCTGGCGGCTGTTTGCAACTGTGGTCACAAAATTCAACGTTCTGGGAGAATTGGAAGCAGCTCCATTTTTTTGGGGCCTCTTACACAGCTCAAGGTCTGGGCCCCAGTGCCTGACGGTGAGTATGCTCATAAGGCCCACTCATAAGTCCACTTATATGTTCCACCCACCCATGAGCTCGCTCACAGGGAGTGGAGTGTGTAGGGGATGTGTTATGTGTTATCTAATATGTGTGCTTATGGTATGTAGTGTATAGGGATACCAGTTTGTGCAGGTGATGCAGTGTGTTTGTGTGTAGTGGAAGCAGGGCCGGCCTTTGGGGTGTGCGAGCTGTGCGGTCGCACAGGGCGCCATAACACAAGGGGCGCCCTGGCAGCCGACACGGCTCGCAAGCTGAATCCATCCTACTTGAAAAATTACTCCCTGATGGTCCAGTGGTGCACCTAGCAGGAGCTGCAGCCAGATCATCATAACTTCTCCCTCGCGGTTCTGGCGCTCAGTTAGTGAGTCAGAGCGCAGCCTCAGAGATTCCCAGCCTGCGCTCTGACTCCACGCAGCGCCAGAACCTCGAGGGAGAAGTTATGATCAGCACTCCCTGCTATTCACCTCCAGCCCACCAGAGGCCGGCACTGGAGACCAGGGACAGAGGAGACTTGTGATCGGGCACCAGAGAGAAGGGGCACTGCATGGAAGCAGAGGCAGCTTGGGACAAGGTAGGTAGGAGATTGAAATACAGCCTTGAGTTCCCAGCCACAGAAACTCCCCCAGTCTGTGACTGGGAAAGAATGTAACACTACCTACCTATCCTGTCTGTCACATACCCTCATCTGTACCCCATTTTTATTAATTCTCACATGAACATGCTATATACATCCAGTCTGTGTATGTGTGGGACCCTGAACCAACAATTTTGAGTCTATGTCTTTATGTGACTGTGTTTGTGATTTTCTGACTATGTATGTGTCTGTGTGTTTTTTTTAATATATGTGACTTTTTCTTTTGTCTTTGAATGTATATAACTGTGTTAATGTGTGTATATCTGTGACTGCGTTTTGTGATGTGTCTGTGTACATCATGTGTGTTCATATCTGACAAGCTTCTTCACTAAAACGTCAATTGTCAGGAAAGTGAATTTCAAAGTCACCTGTGCTTCGAATTCAGCTATTTTGGCGCCAAATATGAAATCCGCTTAGAATTCCTGACAAACCTAATTTTAGTAAATAACCTAGTATGTATGTATGTGTGCCAATGTATATGATGGCATGTGTCTGTATCTGTATGTGAATGTGTGTATTTATGTATATGTGAGATGTGATCTGTGGATTTGTATGTGTATTAATGGTTAAGCGCTCTAATGTACTTTATAAAGGGGGTGCACACATCACAATACATATAGAGCAAATTAAAATAAGGAAAATATTTTACAAATAAACTTTGAATTAAAAAAAATACACAGTGTGTGTGTATTAACTGAGTGTGTGTGTGCCTATCATCATGCGTGAGTGTCTGCATGCCTGTAACGTAGTGTGTATGACTGTCTGCTTTAATGGAGTATGTGTGACTGTCTGCTTGTGACTGTGTGTGTGACTGTCTGCCTGTCTGCCTTTAACTGTGTGTTTGGCTCTGTGACTGTTTGCCTGTAACTGAGCATGTGTGACTGTCTGCCTGTAACTGTTTGTGTGTGTGTGTGTGTGTGTGTGTGTGTGAGACTGTCTGCCTGTAACTGAGTGTGTCTGACTGTATGCTTGTAACTGTTTGTGTGACTGTCTGCCTGTGAGGGTGGGGGTGGGGGCGCCGTGAAGACTTTTCGCACAGGGCGCCTAATGGCCTAAGGCCAGCCCTGAGTGGAAGCAGTGTGTATTTGTGTATAAGGGATGTATTATGTGTTTCTGGTTGTGTGTGAGGGATGCATTGTGTGAATCTGTGTTTGTATGCATAAGGGATGCAAGGTGTGTCTGTATGTGTGTGCATTGAGTGTAAGAGTTGCATTGTGTTTCTGTGTGTATGTAAGAAAAACAGTGTGTGTGTGTTTGCATGTGTGTGTAAGGGTTTGCATTGTATGTTTCTGTGTATGTGTGCAAATGATGCATTGTCTTTGTGTGTAAGGGTTGCATTGTGTGTGTGTGTATGTAATGGATGCATTGTGTGTTTCTCTGTGTGTAAGGGAAGCATGTTCTGTTTCTGTGTATGTATAGTGATGCATTGTGTGTTTCTGTGTAGGTATAGGGGTGCATTGTGTGTTTCTGTGTATGTATAGGGATGCATTGTGTGTGTGTGTGTGCGCGTAGTGTGAAAGAGCTCCCTGTCTTGCCCCCTGTCCTATAGAGCTGTCCCTTCTGTCCCTTAGAGCTTTCCCCTGCCCCTTAGTGGTCTCTCCTCTCCCCCACCCTCCCCTAGCGGTCTCTTCTCACACTCACCCACCCTCCCTGTGCTCTTCTCATCCCCCCTCCACCCTCCCTGTGTTCTTCTCACTCCTCCCTCTGTGTGTTCTCACCCCCCTGTGTTCTTCTTACCCCCACCTCCTCCCTGTGTTCTTCTTACCCCCCCTTGTTCTTCTTACCCCCTTCTTATTACTCCCCCTTCTTCTTCTTAACCCTCCTACTTCTTCTTACCCCCTCTTCTTCTTCTTACCCCCTCCTTCTTCTTCTTACCCCTTCCTTCTTCTTCTTACCCCATTCTTCTTCTTCTTCTTACACCCCCCTTCTTCTTCTTACACCCCCCTTCTTCTTCTTACCCCCTCTTCTTCTTACCCCCTTCTTCTAATTACTCCCCACTCTTGTTCTTACTCCCCCCTTCTTCTTCTTACCCCCTCTTTTTCTTATCTCCCCTCCTTCTTAACTCCCCCTTCTTCTTACTCCCCCCTCTTATTATCCCCCCTCCCCTCTTCTTACTCCCTCTTCTTACTCCCCCTCTCTTCTTACTCCCCCTCCCCTCTTCTTACTCTCCCCCCTCCCCTCTTCTTACTCTCCCCCTCCCCACTTCTTTTCCCCCCTCCCCTCTTCTTACTCCCCCTCCCCTCTTCTTACTCCCCCCTCCCCTCTTCTTACTCCCCCCTCCCCTCTTCTTACTCCCCCCCTCCCCTCTTCTTACTCCCCCCTCCCCTCTTCTTACTCTCCCCCCTCCCCTCTTCTTACTCTCCCCCTCCCCTCTTCTTACTCTCCCCCCTCCCCTCTTCTTACTCTCCCCCCTCCCCTCTTCTTACTCCCCCCTCCCCTCTTCTTACTCCCCCCCTCCCCTCTTCTTACTCTCCCCCTCCCCACTTCTTTTCCCCCCTCCCCTCTTCTTACTCCCCCTCCCCTCTTCTTACTCCCCCCTCCCCTCTTCTTACTCCCCCCCTCCCCTCTTCTTACTCCCCCCTCCCCTCTTCTTACTCTCCCCCCTCCCCTCTTCTTACTCTCCCCCTCCCCTCTTCTTACTCTCCCCCCTCCCCTCTTCTTACTCTCCCCCCTCCCCCCCTTCTTCTTACCCCCTCCCCTGTAGGTGGCCGAGCTGCACTCCGGTCCGCGGTGCCCGGCCGGAGTGATAGGAAGGTGCTCAGTGTGCACCTTCCTGTCAGTCCGGCCGGGTACAGGAAACAGAAACTTCTGTTCCGCGCGGAACAGGAGTTTCTGTTTCCTGTACCCGGCCGGACTGACAGGAAGTGCACACTCAGTGTGCACCTTCCTATCACTCCGGCCGGGACCGCGGACCGGAGTGCAGCTCGGCCACCTACAGGGGAGGGAAAAGCAGCTGCAGCCGTCTGAGCGCTCTTTACAGAGCGCTCGGCGGCTGCAGCATTTAAAGGGCCGGCCCGCCGCGGCCGGTCCTAAAAGAATTTCGGGCGGCCTGAGGGGCAATTGCCTCCCTGCCCCCCGGCCCAGCCCGCCCCTGTAACAATATATATACTCCGACCGAGTACCTCCGCCAATCGATGCTCCTAGTGCTTGCCGAGGACTCCAAGCACTCCACCAGATATCATAAGCACTGCAGACCCCACTTCCAGCGATGTTGCCGTCCTTCACCCACCCTGGACCCAAGACCAGGATCCAGCTTCCAGTGGGAACACCTCTCCTACTCCAGAGAGCGTAGCAGGAACAAGCTCTTACAAGAGCTTATACTAATGGGAGTATTGTGATTGTAGCAATCCCCAAGAGTGTAGTTATCCCATCCCCCAAACATGAGCCAAGACTTCATGAAGGGGTAAAACAGGTCTGTTTAATGGAAGCCAGCACTTACAATTTATACACACATTTTAAACCCCCAACAGCCTCATTTACATACAATAGGTTACATAGATTACTATAGTACAAGGAAAGGTGGGGTCAGACTATAGCAGGGGCTGATGGGAGATTGAGGAGGGACAAAGCAGCCAGTTTCAACTGGTCTGGCAGTGTCCCTGGGCAACGCCCTGCTGGGGAAACAATAGGACAGGAAAAAGGGGGATGGAAAGAGGCACAGATAAGCAATACATGCTCCTCATCTGTGTCAGAGAGATAAAATTAATTATCTCCAGGTACAGAAAAACACACAATTTACAAACACCCCAAAAGTACCCCCAAGATCCATTGAAACCCCACAAGAGTCACATCCTTGGATAGCCCTGATCTGGGTGACCAACATATCCAAAAATCACTCAGATCGGTTCAGTTGTTTGGTTTTTCCATGGAAGTCACTTTTGAACATGTGTTTTTGCAGGGCCCATAATCCTGGGGCAAGAGGCTGGCAAGCAGGCCCCTCCAAGTACCAGCGGTGAGGATACTTTCGCCACAATGAGATATATATATACACATATATTATATCTATATACACTGCTCAAAAAATAAAGGGAACACAAAAACAACACATCCTAGATCTGAATGAATTAAATATTCTTCTGAAATACTTTGTTCTTTACATAGTTGAATGTGCTGACAACAAAAATCACACAAAAATGAAAAAAAAAATGGAAATCACATTTTTTAACCCATGGAGGTCTGGATTTTGAGTCACACTACAGGCTGATCCAACTTTGATGTAATGTCCTTAAAACAATTCAAAATGAGGTTCAATAGGGGGCGGAGCCAGGGACTGATCCCGTCAAGACGCACATTCTGCTAGCTCCCGCTGAAAACTAACTCTAACCGACAAAAAAGGCAAAATCACGCTAAAATACCAACCTGAAAACAACACCGATTGAACCAGGGCGACGAGAGGAACAAGCTGATGCCCTTCTTCCAGCCCACGAGAACCGGTAAGGCCAAACGCAAAACTCAGGCCTACCGCCAGCCCACACTCCACACCCTGGAGACTTACCTCGACGGCTTCTGGGGACATAACGAGCCAAGAGAGGAAAGGGGGAACCCTGCGATACCCGCGGACACGTCAACAACAATGTCACGCCGCTCTCAGAAAGGCCGGCAGAACTCCCCAGCAGAACAACCCGGCATCGGGGAACTGCTGCAACGCAAGGCTCCACCTAAGATGGCGGCGGAGGAGCCCTCCACTGCACTAAAGCGGCCCACGCTGTCAGCCTCACCACGGACAACCTCTGAACCAACGACGCAGCCTCAACCCACTGACCAGCCACAGGCAGCACCAACACCTAAGATGCAGCCTGCACCTTCACCCCAATCACAGGCGGCCACAACAGAAGGGACACAACAGGTCATACTCCCAACCCTTCAAGAATCCGCCACGGAAACTGGGGAACACACCCTGGCCACGAAACAGGACCTCCAAATATGGATGCAGGCACTCCAGGATTTCATTACCGCGGACATAAGCACCATAAAGACAGAGGTACGGCAAAACACAACCAGGGTAAATACACTGGAGGAGAACGTAGTACAAATCACAGGTGACATGTCCCACCTACAAAAATCCTTGCATGACCTACAAACGACCCAACAGGCGCTGGCAGCGCAGATATCCGCCCAGGGGGACCACCTGCGCCGCACCCATATCAAACTCCGAGGGGTACCCGCTACAATCCCCCAAGCCGAAATACCTCACTACATCAGGAGGCTCCTGAACACGATATTATCACCCCCAAGCTGCCCGAAAAATCACCTTACAGGGCACTTACCGCCTACCACCTGGGCCCAACTCGCCTCCCACGGGAGCAAGAGACGTCATCATCTGCTGCACCACGACGCAAGATAAAATAACCATACTAACGGCAGTAAAAGGCAAGACACCCTTGAGCTTTGAAAATGCCCAATTACTTTTTTTCCAGGACCTGACAAGGGCAACCCTACAATGGAGGAGAACAATGCACACACTAACCAGCCGCCTGAGGGCAACAGGAGTGCAGTATCGCTGGGGGGCACCCAGGGTCCTGACATTCACGCACAATGACAACACCTACAAGGTCACGTCGGAGGCGGACATACCTGCTATACTGGCTACGCTAGGACTCACAGAGACACACAGGAATACGGGAGGCCCGTCTCAGATGGGGGACCCTGCCACGGCGTCCTCCTTTATACCTCGACCCTCGGGGAGTTCACACACAACTCCCTGACGCAAACCTGTACCCCATAGCCGGATTAATGAGAACTCAGCCACCTACACCACGGACATGGTCCACTAGGTCCTAACGGACTCTTGATTTGCAACAGTTTTTTGCGACTGTATTGTGTGCAATTTTTCCTTTGTATTTGATTTGTTTTCCCGTTCACACACTTGTTTATGTCGGTTTATACCTCTTAGAATGCAACCGGGCCCACCAGCCCACATTTAGCCTCAGAAGGGACACGCAGAGTACAACACTCACCCTTCCCCCCCCCGCCACCCCCTTGGTTAGGGGTACCTACCAACGCGTAACACAACACCACAACGCACATCACATAGCAACCCGTGGTAACCAGACACGATCTAGACTAGACTATAGCGCCTACCCTGCTCGTCACGAACCTGCAATATGCCAGAATAACCAAGAGATGAGCTAGGGCACATAACAGAACTGAACCTAAACGCAGCTAGGCGAACGACATGGGTGCACAGTCCTACACTAGGGACCACACCAGTAACGTAACCTGTTTGAAAAAGTTGAAAATGTGTGCAGACTCAAATGACGAACCACTAACCCGTTTTTCTTTCTGTATGTAACACCATCGTAGTCACTGTAATGCAAGTAATCTTACCATGCACCATTAAAATAAAGAATTTAAAAAAAAAAAATGAGGTTCAATAGTGTGCGTGGCCTCCACGTGCCTGTATGACCTCCCTACAACGCCTGTGCATGCTCCTGATGAGGTGGTGTATGGTCTCGTCCCAGACCTGGACTTAAGCATCTGCCAACTCCTGGACAGTCTGTGGTGCAACGTGACATTGGTGGATGGAGCGAGACATGATGTCCCAGATGTGCTCAATTGGATTCAGGTCTGGGGAACGGGCGGGCCAGTCCATAGCATCAATGCTGTAACGGACCGTTTTGCTAAAAAGGGGATAAAACCCAGTTTAGGCGATAATCCCCCTTGGATAGACCAGCAGCTACCGTAAGCACCAATTTCCCGGACTCCCAAACTGTACGAATTCACCAACTCTCGAACAGCAGACACACGAACCCTGGAAGCAGCCGAACAGGAAAAGCAATACGAATAGCTTACACTCCTGGCAGTCGGCATACAGTCAAATTTCCCCCAAGAATGAGACAACACTTCAGCTTCAGGGTTAAGCAGGAACTCATTTACTCAGGGCTACCTGCCCAGTATTTATGCAGGTCTCCCACCTGGTGGACACTCCCCTAGGGGACCAAATGGAAGACTGTAACAAAGGACAGACATAAACCAATTACAGACACACAGCAGTAAACATTCCCACAATGCATCCTGGTTTCCTCCCTTCTGCCCTGGAGATAATTGGAGAAGTAATCCAATTATCTCCCAGGCCAGAGACCAGACTCCATTACACAGTATTATGCTTTAAAATGTATAAAGTTACTTTTAATCCCTTACACACAG
Source organism: Pelobates fuscus (assembly GCF_036172605.1). NCBI lineage: Eukaryota > Metazoa > Chordata > Amphibia > Anura > Pelobatidae > Pelobates > Pelobates fuscus. Next base: position 201,412,268 of record NC_086319.1, read on the forward strand.
ACATGTAACATATCCCCAGATAGCTCAGGTCTGGGTGCACATTATTAGGTGAATGGCACCCAGACCACACGGATACAGTTTAATCGCCATGGAGCCAAAGTCTTTAATCACACAAATAGGCTCCATGGCATAGCTATCTGGGTTACCACAGTTCACATAGAAATACCGAATTCCGGTGTTCGGTTAACCTTGTACGATTAGGACCCAGGCGACGGACGGCTCAGCGGTGTTCGTGCAATTAAGTGTCCGTTTACAGTTCCATAGTTTGAGTGCTGAACACCGCTGGCCGTTCGGGAGTTAAAATGGCCGCTGCCACGTGTTCGGCAAACGAACAAAGGCCACCCAGCGTTTGTCAATTAAGCTGCGGTTAACCGCAGCTTCTGGGCGGTCAATTGACGGCACACTCCATCTTCTAGGTGGTCCCTCGTACGGTAGTTGGTTCGGTAGATAAAATCTAGCGAACACCCTGGCAGAAAGCACGAATAAACCTTTTGGCAGGGGAAATAAACCTTTTTCAAGTCTGGTCCATAGTCCAAAGGGAGCAGGCAAGCAACTAGGCTTCTCCAGCTCACAGTGGCGAAGTTGGTTTCGCCACAATTCTCCCCTTTACCAATTAGACTAACAGGGTACCTGACCTTCTGCCGGTCAGTGCCCTGGTTAGTCCAGCAACCCACCCACAAAGCAGAAACAGCAGTGCAGCCCACCCACAATAAACGGTTACTACACCTGGGTGAGGGAGAATCTTGTCCAGGTCCAGGTGCCTCACCACGGCTGTGTGGGGGACTGGTAGGCTGCCTTGGTGGGTTGCTGAGGGGGCAGAGACCAGCGGTACTCTGTCCTGGTGCCAGCACTACCACGGGAGTAGTCTGGTTGGAGCCTGGTTGCTGGAGACTGACTGTCTCCCCTTTAGGTAAACAGCTCGGCTGCCGGAGGGGGAGACCAACTGTCTCCCCTTTAGATATATCGCTCTGTGGCTGGGGGACAGGACTGACTGTCCCTACCCCTTGTGCTGTAAGTGCAGAGACTACGGTCCCATCTGCACAGTTGTGGGGCTTAACATCTCCCCTTGGTGGGCTAGGCTGCCACTGGAGAGAGGGTGTAGCCAGCTCCTCTCTCTGGACGGTAGACTGCCACTGGGAAGAGGGGTTAGCAGGCTCCTCTCCCTGGCACTCTTTCTGCTGGTGGAAAGGGAGACCAGCTGTCTCCCCTTTCATTCTCTCATCCTGCTGCTGGGGTGCGAGACTGACGGTCTCTGCTCCCTGCAGGACACACTGCCGCTGGGGAGGAAGGACGGTACCTTCAGCTCCCTGGGGTACACGCTGCCGCTGGGGAGGACGGACGACACCATCAGCTCCCTGGAGTACACACTGCCGCTGGGGAGGAGGGACGGCACCTTCAGCTCCCTGGGGCACACACTGCCGCTGGGGAGGACGGACGACACCATCAGCTCCCTGGGTTACACACTGCCGCTGGGGAGGAAGGACTGCACCTTCTGCTCCCTGGGGCACACACTACCGCTGGGGAGGTGTGTGCCCCAGGGAGCAAAACTATGGAACTGTAAACGGACACTTAATTGCACGAACACCGCTGAGCCGTCCGTCGCCTGGGTCCTAATCGTACAAGGTTAACCGAACACCGGAATTCGGTATTTCTATGTGAACTGTGGTAACCCAGATAGCTATGCCATGGAGCCTATTCGTGTGATTAAAGACTTTGGCTCCATGGCGATTAAACTGTATCCGTGTGGTCTGGGTGCCATTCACCTAATAATGTGCACCCAGACCTGAGCTATCTGGGGATATGTTACATGTCTGTGTGTAAGAGATTAAAAGTAACTTTATACATTTTAAAGCATAATACTGTATTTAGGTCCCCACATGTGTAATGGAGTCTGGTCTCTGGCCTGGGAGATAATTGGATTACTTCTCCAATTATCTCCAGGGCAGAAGGGAGGAAACCAGGATGCATTGTGGGAATGTTTACTGCTGTGTGCTTCTGCTCCCTGGGACACACACTGTCGCTGGGGAGGACGGACGACACCATCAGCTCCCTGGGGTACACACTGCCGCTGGGGAGGACGGACGACACCATCAGCTCCCTGGGGTACACACTGCCGCTGGGGAGGAAGGACGGCACCTTCAGCTCCCTGGGACACACACTGCCGCTGGGGAGGACGGACGACACCATCAGCTCCCTGGGGTACACACTGCCGCTGGGGAGGAAGGACTGCACCTTCTGCTCCCTGGGACACACACTGCCACTGTGGATCCTCACAGGACCAGTCTAGGAGATCTGCCACCTCGGGTACCGCTGGTTGCTGTTGGGAAGGAGGACTGGTTGTCTCTTCCCGGGCCTCATTGATGAGTCGCAGGTAATCCCCCTCCAGGTTCCATTCCTTGGCGACCAAATACTGTAGGTCTGCCTCGAGGTCAATACCGCTAGGGAGACCCAGCATGTCCTCTCGGTCGTAATACAGGTCCCAAAAACGAGAGTCGGTCACTTTCCCAAAGTCCTTATCGTCAATATTATCCCAAAATCGGCCAAGGTCAGTGTAATCTCCATCTTCTGGGAACTCATACTCTGCCATCTCGGGGACACACTGAGCGGCGTACCATTGTATCGCCTGGTATGCGTCGTCTAGCGCCAGTTCTGCATATACTAGAATCTCGAGTCTAGTCACCCACTTTTCTGTGGTCTGTTTTCTCAGGAGGGGCATCCGCTCTGCCATTCTAGCCAGAATTCGCTGCCTTCTGCTGCGGCGCCGATCTCCTCGTGAATACTGTACTTCTTCTAGGGCTTCGTCCCACAATCTGGCTCTGGTCATATCTCTGTACCTCAACATGTCCTCCCCTGGGACTACTCCAGACCCCAGGCGTACGTAACTGTACACTGTATCTTGAAGCTTCTCCTCCATTTTCCCGAATTCCTTCGTAGATAGGGTCACTGTATGGGTACTAGCGTTGCCCTCAATTTGTAATCCAGGAATGGTGTTGTCTGTAGCTGTCCCTCTGGTTGTAGGAACGATCCCGCCGCTTGCCACCAATTGTAACGGACCGTTTTGCTAAAAAGGGGATAAAACCCAGTTTAGGCGATAATCCCCCTTGGATAGACCAGCAGCTGCCGTAAGCACCAATTTCCCGGACTCCCAAACTGTACGAATTCACCAACTCTCGAACAGCAGACACACGAACCCTGGAAGCAGCCGAACAGGAAAAGCAATACGAATAGCTTACACTCCTGGCAGTCGGCATACAGTCAAATTCCCCCCAAGAATGAGACAACACTTCAGCTTCAGGGTTAAGTAGGAACTCATTTACTCAGGGCTACCTGCCCAGTATTTATGCAGGTCTCCCACCTGGTGGACACTCCCCTAGGGGACCAAATGGAAGACTGTAACAAAGGACAGACATAAACCAATTACAGACACACAGCAGTAAACATTCCCACAATGCATCCTGGTTTCCTCCCTTCTGCCCTGGAGATAATTGGAGAAGTAATCCAATTATCTACCAGGCCAGAGACCAGACTCCATTACACATGTGGGAACCTAAATACAGTATTATGCTTTAAAATGTATAAAGTTACTTTTAATCCCTTACACACAGACATGTAACATATCCCCAGATAGCTCAGGTCTGGGTGCACATTATTAGGTGAATGGCACCCAGACCGCACGGATACAGTTTAATCGCCATGGAGCCAAAGTCTTTAATCACACGAATAGGCTCCATGGCATAGCTATCTGGGTTACCACAGTTCACATAGAAAAACCGAATTCCGGTGTTCGGTTAACCTTGTACGATTAGGACCCAGGCGACGGACGGCTCAGCGGTGTTCGTGCAATTAAGTGTCCGTTTACAGTTCCATAGTTTGAGCGCTGAACACCGCTGGCCGTTCGGGAGTTAAAATGGCCGCTGCCACGTGTTCGGCAAACGAACAAAGGCCACCCAGCGTTTGTCAATTAAGCTGCGGTTAACCGCAGCTTCTGGGCGGTCAATTGACGGCACACTCCATCTTCTAGGTGGTCCCTTGTACGGTAGTTGGTTCGGTAGATAAAATCTAGCGAACACCCTGGCAGAAAGCACGAATAAACCTTTCGGCAGGGGAAATAAACCTTTTTCAAGTCTGGTCTATAGTCCAAAGGGAGCAGGCGAGCAACCAGGCTTCTCCAGCTCACAGTGGCGAAGTTGGTTTCGCCACAAATGCCTTTGTCTTGCAGGAACTGCTGACACACTCCAGCCTCATGAGGTCTAGCATTGTCTTGCATTAGGAGGAACCCAGGGCCAACCGCACCAGCATATGGTCTCACAAGGGGTTTGAGGATCTCATCTTGGTACCTGACGACAGCATGTGAGCATGCCGAAACGCAGAGCAAGCATTTCTGTTGTCACCATTTTTTCACTTTGGTAGCACTTATTATAAATTTTGTTTCATTTTAGTCCTAGGGACATGTGGTTCAGGTAGGCACTAGCTTTTTGTGGTGCCGATGTAAATCGGATTATTTATAGCATTTTTATTGTCTTTAACCCCTGTTACTATTGACCCTGAGTTCTTTCAGATTTCCTTCTCCTGGTTTTTAACACTCCTTTAGAGAGGTCTCTATAATGATTGAGGGTTTTCTGGTTGGTGGAACTAATTAGTAATGACTCTGCTAGTATTGTTTACATTTTCTTTCCACCCCTATGTCTATTGTATAATACAGGGGCACTTTGCTACTTCCCTTTTCCTACCTACCTACCTGCCCAATGGTGGATAATATTAAGTGAATATTCTTTATATCAGATATTGTGTCTGCAGCCTCCACCTTCCTCCTCGTCCCTAGATAATAGTTGATCACATGGTATGTTTAGCTACTTTAGGTCTCTTTTCTATATTAGATGTAATAACTAGTGATGTACCGAACTGTTCGCTGGCGAATAGTTCCGGCGAACATAGCGTGTTCGCGTTCGCCGCCACGAGCGAACACATGCGCGGTTCGATCCGCCCCCTATTCGTCATCATTGAGCAAACTTTGACCCTGTGCCTCACGGTCAGCAGACACATTCCAGCCAATCAGCAGCACACCCTCCCTAGCAGACCCTCCCTCCCAGCATCCATTTTAGATTCATTCTGAAGCTGCATGCTTAGTGAGAGGAGGGAAAGGGTAGCTGCTGCTCATTAGATAGGGAAATTGATAGCTAGGCTAGGGTATTCAGTGTCCACTACAATCCTGAAGGACTCATCTGATCTCTGCTGTAAGGACAGCACCCCAAAAAGCCCTTTTAGGGCTAGAACATCAGTCTGCTTTATTTTATTTTTTTCTGTGTAATGTAATTGCAGTTGCCTGCCTGCCAGCTTCTGTGTCAGGCTCAGTGGATGCTGTGCCCATTTGCACAGTCAGTGCCACCACTCATATCTGTTGTCACAATAGCTTAAGCTTTACATTTAAAAAAAAACGTTTTTTTTCACTGTAATAGATTGAAGAGCAGTTAGTTGTCTGCCAGCTTCTGTGTCAGGCTCAGTGGATGCTGTGCCCATTTGCACAGTCAGTGCCACCACTCATATCTGTTGTCACAATAGCTTAAGCTTTACATTTAAAAAAAAAAGTTTTTTTCACTGTAATAGATTGAAGAGCAGTTAGTTGTCTGCCAGCTTCTGTGTCAGGCTCAGTGGATGCTGTGCCCATTTGCACAGTCAGTGCCACCACTCATATCTGTTGTCACAATAGCTTAAGCTTTACATTTAAAAAAAAATGTGTTTTTCACTGTAATAGATTGAAGAGCAGTTAGTTATTATTATTATTATTATTATTATTGCCATTTATATAGCGCCAACAGATTCCGTAGCGCTTTACAATATTTTGGGAGGGGGGGATGTAACAATAAATATGACAATTACAAGAAAACTTACAGGAATAATAGGTTGAAGAGGACCCTGGTCAAATGAGCTTACAGTCTATAGGAGGTGGGGTATTAGAAACATTAGGATACGAAATATCAAGTAGGAGTGAAGCAGAGCTGGAGGAGAGAGCAAAGCACTATCCCATAGGAGAGCAAGAGACAGGTATGTAAGGGAGAGATTACTCTGGGAGGCCATACACTTTCCTGAAGAGATGGGTTTTAAGGCCCTTCTTAAATGATTGAAGACTAGGGCAGAGTCTGATGGCAGTAGGCAAGTTATTCCATAGGAGAGGAGCCGCCCGTGAGAGGTCCTGCAAGCGTGAGTTGGCCGTACGGGTGCGAGCAGCGGTCAGGAGGTGGTCGCAGGCAGAGCGGAGGGTACGAGGAGGGGCATACCTCTGGATCAGTGAAGAGATATAAGAGGGGCTGGAATTGTTCAGTGCTTTAAATGTATGGGTTAGCACTTTGAATTGACTCCTATAGGATACAGGGAGCCAATGTAAGGACTGGCAGAGGGGCGAGGTGTGAGAGGACCGAATGGATAGGAAAATCAGTCTAGCTGCAGCATTCATTACAGACTGTAGCGGGGCAGTACGGCTTTTGGGGAGACCAATCAGGAGAGGGTTACAGTAATCCATGCGGGAAATTACTAGAGCATGGACAAGCTCCTTGGTAGCATCTTGCGTAAGAAAGGGGCGGATGCGGGCTATGTTTTTGAGTTGGAACCTACAGGACTTGGCAACAAACTGGATGTGAGACTCAAAGGTGAGACCAGAGTCAAGTATGACGCCAAGACAGCGCGCTTCTAGGGATGGACTTATGTGGATATCACTGACTTGAAGGGAGAGTGAGAGAGGAGGATCAGTATTAGGAGGAGAAAAGACAAGGAGTTCAGTTTTAGAGAGGTTAAGTTTGAGAAAGCGTGACGACATCCAGTCAAAGATGGAAAGGAGGCAAGCAGTGACACATTGCAGGACGGCCGGGGAGAGGTCCGGTGAGGAGAGGTATATCTGAGTGTCATCAGCGTACAGGTGGTAGTTGAATCCAAAAGAGGCAATAAGTTTTCCAAGAGAGGCATTATAAAGAGAAAATAGAAGGGGACCAAGGACAGAGCCTTGGGGAACTCCAACCGAGACAGGGCGAGGGGAGGAGGTATCCTTGGAAAAGGAGACACTAAATGAGCGTTGGGAGAGATAGGAGGAAAACCAAGAGAGGACAGAGTCACAGAGACCGAGTGATTGAAGAGTTTGAAGGAGGAGAGCATGATCAACTGTGTCAAAGGCAGCAGAGAGGTCAAGGAGAATTAATATGGAGTAGTGACCTTTGGATTTAGCGGAGATTAGGTCATTAGTCACTTTGATAAGAGCGGTCTCAGTAGAGTGGAGAGGGCGGAAGCCAGACTGAAGAGGGTCAAGGAGAGAGTTGGAATTAAGGAAGTGAGACACACGGGTAAAGACAAGTCTTTCCAAAAGCTTTGATGAGTAAGGGAGCAGGGATATGGGACGATAGTTAGAGGGGGAGGACGGGTCAAGAGATGTTTTTTTCAGGATAGGTATTACTTAGTTGTCTGCAAGCGTCTGGGTGTCAGGCCTCCTTCAGCGTATGCTCTGCAGACCCCTGCCTGTGTACTTTGACAGTTGCCACTCATATCTGGTGTCACAATAGCGTGCATTTAAAACCAAAAAACTTTTTTCACTGTTATAGATTGAATAGCAGTTACTTGTCTTCAAGCGGGTGTGTCAGGCCTTCAGCGTGTGCTCTGCAGAACTGTGACAGTGCACATTGCCACTCATATCTGGTGTCTCTATAGCGTGCTTTTACAAAGAAAAAACGTTTTCCAGTGTAAGCTAATAGCAGTCAGTGTCCTTAAAGCGGGTGTGTCAGGCCTTCAGCGTGTGCTCTGCAGACCTCTGCCAGTGCACATTGCCACTCATATCTGGTGTCTCTATAGCGTGCTTTTACAAAGAAAAAACTTTTTTCAGTGTAAGCTAATAGCAGTCAGTGTCCTTAAAGCGGGTGTGTCAGGCCTTCAGCGTGTGCTCTGCAGACCTCTGCCAGTGTACTTTGACAGTTGCCACTCATATCTGGTGTCTCTATAGCGTGCTTTTACAAAGAAAAAAAAGTTTTTCAGTGTAAGCTAATAGCAGTCAGTGTCCTTAAAGCGGGTGTGTCAGGCCTTCAGCGTGTGCTCTGCAGACCTCTGCCAGTGTACTTTGGCAGTTGCCACTCATATCTGGTGTCTCTATAGCGTGCTTTTACAAAGAAAAAGTTTTTCAGTGTAAGCTAATAGCAGTCAGTGTCCTTAAAGCGGGTGTGTCAGGCCTTCAGCGTGTGCTCTGCAGACCTCTGCCAGTGTACTTTGGCAGTTGCCACTCATATCTGGTGTCTCTATAGCGTGCTTTTACAAAGAAAAAAAGTTTTTCAGTGTAAGCTAATAGCAGTCAGTGTCCTTAAAGCGGGTGTGTCAGGCCTTCAGCGTGTGCTCTGCAGACCCCTGCCTGTGTACTTTGACAGTTGCCACTCATATCTGGTGTCACAATAGCGTGCATTTAAAATCAAAAAACTTTTTTCACTGTTATAGATTGAATAGCAGTTACTTGTCTTCAAGCGGGTGTGTCAGGCCTACACCGTGTGTTCTGCAGAACTGTGCCAGTGCACATTGCCACTCATATCTGGTGTCACAATAGCGTGCATTTAAAACCCAAAAACTTTTTTCACTGTTATAGATTGAATAGCAGTTACTTGTCTTCAAGCGGGTGTGTCAGGCCTACAGCGTGTGCTCTGCAGAACTGTGCCAGTGCACATTGCCACTCATATCTGGTGTCACAATAGCGTGCATTTAAAACCAAAAAACTTGTTTCACTGTTATAGATTGAATAGCAGTTACTTGTCTTCAAGCGGGTGTGTCAGGCCTACAGTGTGTGATCTGTAGAACTGTGCCAGTCCACATTGCCACTCATATCTGGTATCACAATAGCGTGCATTTAAAACCAAAAAACTTTTTTCACTGTTATAGATTGATTAGCAGTTACTTGTCTTCAAGCGGGTGTGTCAGGCCTACACCGTGTGCTCTGCAGAACTGTGCCAGTGCACATTGCCACTCATATCTGGTGTCACAATAGCATGCATTTAAAACCCAAAAACTTTTTTCACTGTTATAGATTGAATAGCAGTTACTTGTCTTCAAGCGGGTGTGTCAGGCCTACAGCGTGTGCTCTGCAGAACTGTGCCAGTGCACATTGCCACTCATATCTGGTGTCACAATAGCGTGCATTTAAAACCAAAAAACTTGTTTCACTGTTATAGATTGAATAGCAGTTACTTGTCTTCCAGCGGGTGTGTCAGGCCTACAGTGTGTGATCTGTAGAACTGTGCCAGTCCACATTGCCACTCATATCTGGTGTCACAATAGCGTGCATTTAAAACCAAAAAACTTTTTTCCCTGTTATAGATTGAATAGCAGTTACTTGTCTTCAAGCGGGTGTGTCAGGCCTTGTCAGGATCGGGACAGGGATCCAACATGCAGCGTACAAACAGTAGCCAGATACGTATACCGGACCTTAGAATGGCCGGACTAACGTAAGTAGTACTGAGAGAATAGTCAAAGACAAGCCGAGGTCGAGGATAACAGAATGCAGGAGAGCGAGAGACAAGCCGAATCAAGGATACAGAGGTAAACAGAGTAGAATAAACAAGCCGGGTCAAAACCAAAGGGGATAAGCGGAACACAAGCACTGAGTGACTAGAACAAGCTAGAACCACGACAGGGCAATGAGCTGACGAGAGAAGCTCCGTTAAATACCCTGTTCCGAAAAGTAACCACGCCTCTGAGGCGTCCTGATTGGTCCTGCAGCACTTGACTGACAGGTCGTTCCGGTAGTGTCCCGACGTACTTCCGGACGTGATGCTGTAAAAGGCAGTCACTCCCTCGCGGCCGGCTTTGCACGACCGGATAGACCGCGAGGAAGGAAGCCATCAGACCGTCCGGATGAAGGAACTGCTAAGTCTCTACCTCTTTCGGAGGTAGAGACCACAGGTACCCTGACAGTACCCCCCTCTCAGATACGCCCACCGGGCGGAAGACACCAGGGCGAGAAGGGAAGCGAGAGTGGAACGCCCTGCGGAGACGGGGAGCATGCACCTCCTCCTGAGGTACCCAACTTCTCTCCTCAGGACCATAACCCTTCCAATCGACCAGATACTGCAGTCTCCCTCGGGAGACTCGAGAATCAACGATGGAATTGACCTCATACTCCTCCTGACCCTCCACTTGCACAGAGCGAGGAGGGGTGATCGTGGAGGAGAACCTGTTACATATTAGTGGTTTTAACAAGGAAACATGAAATGAATTCGGAATGCGTAAGGCATTAGGCAACGCTAAACGATACGCAACTGGGTTAATTTGAGACAGTACCCTGTAAGGTCCAAAATATCGAGGAGCAAACTTCATGGACGGCACCTTTAACCGAATGTTTCTAGTACTTAACCATACTCTGTCGCCTGGAACAAACACCGGTGCTGCCCTTCTACGTTTGTCAGCGTGTTTTTTAACCAGCATGGAATTGTGCAGAAGGATTTGTCGAGTCTGATCCCACAACTTCCTTAAATTGGCAACATGAATATCCACCGACGGTACCCCTTGAGAAGAAGGCTCCGAAGGAAGGATGGAAGGATGGAAGCCATAATTCAAGAAAAAAGAGCTAGACTGCGTAGAATCACAAATGAGATTGTTATGTGCAAACTCCGCCCAAGGAATCAAACCGACCCAATCGTCCTGGTGTTCAGAAACGAAACAACGTAAATATTGTTCAACTTTTTGGTTAGTACGTTCAGCAGCTCCATTGGACTGAGGATGATAGGCAGAGGAGAAATTCAATTTGATGCCTAGTTGGGAGCAGAAAGATTTCCAAAAACGGGAAACAAATTGGGAGCCTCTGTCAGAGACAATTTGGGAAGGTATCCCATGCAAACGGAAAATCTCCCTAGCGAATATCTCCGCTAATTCAGGCGAAGATGGGAGTTTAGGTAAGGGAATGAAGTGAGCCATCTTAGTAAATCTGTCCACCAAAGTGAGGATAACAGTCTGCTTTTTAGAGATGGGCAAATCAACAATGAAGTCCATAGCCAAACAGGACCATGGCTTTTCAGGGACCTCTAAAGGATGCAGAAATCCGCATGGAAGCGAATGAGGTTGCTTAGTCTTGGTACAAACCTCACATGCCCCTATGAATTCTTTAATATCCTTACGTAAGTCAGGCCACCAAAAATCTTTAGAGACCAGAGCATATGCCCCGCCACTTTGCTGTTATGGAGACAGCGTAGCACCTCCAGTTGGAGAGTGGCAGGAACGAAGTGTCGATCCCCAGGAGTCTGTTTGGGTGCCAAATGCTGAGATTTCATGATCTCGGAAAGCAATGGAGAGTGAATCCTAAGATTCGTGTTTGCGATGATATTTCCCTTAGGAACTATGGAGGACAGGACTGGTTCAGTTATAGTGGATGGTTCATATTGACGAGACAAAGCATCGGCTTTAGAGTTCTTAGAACCAGGTCTATAAGTAAGTACATAATTAAAGTGAGTGAGGAACAAGGACCAGCGAGCCTGTCTGGCGGATAAGCGCTTAGCCTCCCCAATATAAGACAAGTTCTTATGATCCGTTAATATAGTAACAGGGTGTAAAGTCCCTTCCAGTAAATGTCTCCACTCCTTTAAAGCCTTAATGACCGCTAACAGTTCCCTCTCCCCGATGTCATATCTGCTCTCAGACCCAGATAATTTCTTAGAGAAGAAACCACAAGGGTGTAACGGTTTATCCACCCCTAACCTTTGAGATAGAACAGCCCCAACTCCTGTCTCAGAGGCATCGACCTCGAGCAAGAAAGGCAGAGTAGTATCAGGATGAACTAGAATGGGAGCCGAGGCAAAAAGTTCCTTGAGAGTCTTGAAAGCAACAAGAGCCTCCGTAGACCAGACCTTAGTATCAGCCCCTTGTTTGGTCATATTGGTAATAGGCGCAATGTTAGAGGAGTATCCCTTAATGAAGCGCCTATAGTAGTTGGAAAAACCAATAAACATCTGGATAGCCTTGAGTCCTTTGGGCAAAGGCCAGTCTAAAATAGATTGGAGTTTTCCAGGGTCCATTTTAAAACCTTCCCCAGAAATCACGTACCCAAGAAAGTCTGTCTGAGACTGATCAAAACTGCATTTCTCCAATTTGCAGTATAGACCATGTTGCAGAAGTTTGTGTAATACCTTTCTGACCTGTCTATGGTGAGTCTCAATCTCCTTAGAGTGTATTAGTATGTCGTCCAGGTAAACAATAACACAATCATGTTGAAACTCCCTAAGTACCTCATTAATCAAATCTTGAAATACTGCAGGAGCATTGCAAAGTCCAAATGGCATAACCGTGTATTCGTAGTGGCCATACCGGGTATTGAATGCCGTCATCCACTCGTGACCATGCTGGATTCTCACCAAATTGTATGCCCCTCTAAGATCTAACTTGGTGAAGATCTTGGAGCCCTTAAGACGATCAAATAACTCGGTAATCAGTGGGATAGGATAGGCATTTCTGACAGTTATTTTATTCAAGCCTCGGTAATCGATACAAGGTCTCAGCGTGCCATCCTTTTTCTTAATGAAAAAGAACCCAGCCCCGGCCGGAGAAGAAGACCTCCTAATGAATCCCTTTTCTAAATTCTCCCGAATATACTCCTCTAGAACCGAGTTTTCCTGAACAGACAAAGGATATACATGGCCCCTCGGAGGCATCGTCCCTGGTAAAAGCTTAATCTTACAATCAAATGACCTGTGTGGCGGCAAAGAATCGGCATTCTTCTTGTCAAATACTGCCTTTAAGTCTAGGTAAAGGTCTGGTATTTGTCTTTCTGTGGACTGAGTAGGATTCTCCGGTATGTTAATATTAGCTAAGGGAGAAACCTTGCTTAACCCCTTAAGGACCAAGCTTCTGGAATAAAAGGGAATCATGACGTGTCACACACGTCATGTGTCCTTAATGGGGTTAAACACCTATCCTGGCAGCCCTGGCCCCACGAGAGTATCTCCCCTAACTCCCAATCAATAATAGGGTTATGTTTCTTCAACCATGAGTACCCTAGAACTATGGGAACGGAAGGGGACGAAATGAGCATAAGAGATAAATTCTCCACGTGTAGGATACCAACGTTTAAATCAATGGGTATGGTTTCACGAAAGATAACAGGGTCTAGTAGTGGTCTACCATCTATGGCCTCAACGGCCAAGGGTGTCTCCCTTAGCTGGGTTGGGATGTTGTTTTTACTCGCAAAGGCCTGGTCGATAAAATTCTCGGCAGCACCGGAATCTATCAATGCCATAGCCCTTACTACTTCCCTCTCCCAAGTCAAGGAAACTGGTAGCAGAAGCCTGTGATCTTTATAATTAGGAGTAGAGGACAAAATAGAAACACCCAAGGCCTGTCCTCTAGAGAGACTTAGGTGCGAGCGTTTCCCGGACGGTTAGAACAGTTCGAGAGTAAATGACCTTTGGCTCCACAATACATACACAAACCCTCTCTTCTTCTGTACTGTCTTTCCTCTTCAGAGAGGCGGGTATACCCTATCTGCATAGGTTCAGGAAGAAAAGATACCGTGGAGTCAGGACTTGGAAAAGAGGGAGCTAACCTAAAGGAAGGTCTCCAATTCCTCTCTCAAGTGTTCTGTCTCTCTATTAAACGTTCATCTATACGAGAGATGAACGAGATTAAATCTTCTAAATTCTCAGGGAGTTCTCTAGTAGCAACCTCATCAAGGATTACATCAGATAGGCCATTCAAAAATACATCCATATACGCCAGCTCGTTCCACTTGACTTCTGACGCCAGAGACCTGAACTCTAGTGCATAATCCACAAGTGTTCGGTTCTCCTGTCTCAGGCGCAACAGTAATCTGGCTGCATTAACCTTTCTACCTGGAGGGTCAAATGTTCTTCTAAAAGCAGCTACAAATGCGTTATAGTTATATACTAATGGGTTATCGTTCTCCCATAGTGGATTGGCCCATCTCAGAGCCTTCTCAATAAGTAGGGTGATAATAAATCCTACCTTTGCCCTATCTGTAGGATAGGAGCGAGGTTGCAATTCAAAGTGGATACTAATTTGGTTTAAAAAACCACGACACTTCTCAGGCGCCCCACCATAGCGTACTGGGGGGGTAATGCGAGAAGAAGCACCCACTGTGGCTACCTCTAAACCTGAACTGACAGGAGAAATAGGGGTATTACGTATCTCCTCTGGTGGGCTATTGGCACGAGATAATAGTGCCTGTAGCGCAAGTGCCATCTGATCCATTCTGTGATCCATGGCTTCAAACCTAGGATCAGGAGAAGCAAGCTGACTGTTTGTACTTGCAGGATCCATTGGCCCTGTCGTAATGTCAGGATCGGGACAGGGATCCAACACGCAGCGTACAAACAGTAGCCAGATACGTATACCGGACCTTAGAATGGCCGGACTAACGTAAGTAGTACTGAGAGAATAGTCAAAGACAAGCCGAGGTCGAGGATAACAGAATGCAGGAGAGCGAGAGACAAGCCGAATCAAGGATACAGAGGTAAACAGAGTAGAATAAACAAGCCGGGTAAAAACCAAAGGGGATAAGCGGAACACAAGCACTGAGTGACTAGAACAAGCTAGAACCACGACAGGGCAATGAGCTGACGAGAGAAGCTCCGTTAAATACCCTGTTCCGAAAAGTAACCACGCCTCTGAGGCGTCCTGATTGGTCCTGCAGCACTTGACTGACAGGTCGTTCCGGTAGTGTCCCAACGTACTTCCGGACGTGATGCTGTAAAAGGCAGTCACTCCCTCGCGGCCGGCTTTGCACGACCGGATAGACCGCGAGGAAGGAAGCCATCAGACCGTCCGGATGAAGGAACTGCTAAGTCTCTACCTCTTTCGGAGGTAGAGACCACAGGTACCCTGACAGGCCTACAGCGTGTGCTCTGCAGACCTGTGCCAGTGCACATTGCCACTCATATCTGGTGTCACAATAGCGTGCATTTAAAACCAAAAAACTTTTTCACTGTTATAGATTGAATAGCAGTTACTTTCTTCAAGCGGGTGTGTCAGGCCTACAGCGTGTGCTCTGCAGACCTCTGCCAGTGCACAGTGCCACTCATATCTGGTCTATGTCTCAGGCAGGCAGCATTACACACATGGTCGTACGGTGTGATTATGATGATGTTGTACCCGCTGCTGCTTCCTTTGCTGAGTTGTCAGATACAAGTGAAGCGGTTGATGATGACGATGTGTCCATGGATGTCACGTGGGTGCCCGCTAGAAGAAGAACAAGGGAAAGTTCACATGGGGGGACAGAGAGGAGGAGGAGGAGACGAGTTGGAAGCAGGGGGAGGTCGTCGCAAGGAGCTAGTGGCACAGTCAGACAGCATGCATCGGCACCCGGGGTCAGCCCGACAGCACGCCAATCAACGCATGCTGTGTCCACCACCAGAATGCCGTCATTGCAGAGCTCAGCAGTGTGGCATTTTTTTTGTGTGTCTGCCTCTGACAACAGCGATGCCATTTGCAACCTGTGCCAAAATAAACTGAGTCGTGGGAAGTCCAACACCCACCTAGGTACAACTGCTTTGCGTAGGCACATGATCGCACATCACAATCGCCTATGGGATCAACACATGAGTACAAGCAGCACACAAACTCAAAGCCGCTATCCTCCTCCTGGTCCAGCATCTTCAGCCACGTCAACCACTGCTGTCCTCCTTGCCCCCTCTCAACCATCCGCCACTCTGTCTCTCGCCTTGAGCAGTTCCCGCTCATCTGCCCACAGTCAGGTGTCTGTCAAGGACATGTTTGAGCGTAAGAAGCCAATGTCACAAAGTCACCCCCTTGCCTAGCGTCTGACAGTTGGCTTGTCCGAACTATTAGCCCGCCAGCATTTTTCGTTGATATGCATTTTTATTTCTTCTTAGATAACAAAAAAATTCTGAGACGACATTGGCAGGGCTATTCACTTGTGTGATCTGTCATGAATTGTAATTTGAATGTTAATTTGAACTGTGGGGCACAAGAACAAGAACAAGAAAAGTCCCTATTCTGCTCTGTGTCAGTGTGTATCAGGGGCTTTGAGGACAGGTGTCAATCCATATCTGCCAAGTGACCCTATGTAGGGGGGACAGTCCCTATTCTGCTCTGTGTGAGGAGGAGGAACGGGAAATGAGTAGCTCGGCATCCAACCTTGTGCAAATGGGGTCTTTCCTGCTGTCGTGCCTGTTGAGGGACCCTCGTATAAAAAGGCTGAAGGAGAACGACCTGTACTGGGTGTCCACGCTACTAGACCCCCGGTATAAGCAGACAGTGGTGGAAATGTTACCGAATTAAAAGTCGGAAAGGATGCAGCATTTGCAAAATAAATTAAAAAGTATGCTTTACACAGCGTATAAGGGTGATGTCACAACACAACGGGAATCTAACAGGGGAAGAGGTGAAAGTCATCCTCCTCCTCCCACGACCACGCCATATCTGCCAGTGCCAAGTGACCCTATGTAGGGGGAACAGTCCCTATTCTGCTCTGTGTCAGTGTATATCAGGGGCTTTGAGGACAGGTGTCAATCTATATCTGCCAAGTGACCCTATGTAGGGGGAACAGTCTCTATTCTGCTCTTTGTCAGTGTGTATCATGGTCTCTGAGGACAGGTGTCAATCGATACCTGCCAAGTGACCCTATGTAGGGGGAAAAGTCCCTATTCTGCTCTGTGTCAGTGTGTATCAGGGGCTTTGAGGACAGGTGTCAATCCATATCTGCCAAGTGACCCTATGTAGGGGGAACAGTCTCTATTCTGCTCTGTGTCAGTGTGTATCATGGTCTCTGAGGACAGGTGTCAATCCATACCTGCCAAGTGACCCTATGTAGGGGGAACAGTCTCTATTCTGCTCTTTGTCAGTGTGTATCAGGGATCCTTAGGATAGGTGTCAATCCATATCTGCCAAGTGACCCTATGTAGGGGGAACAGTCCCTATTCTGCTCTGTGTCCGTGTGCATCAGGGGCTCTGAGGACAGGTGTCAATCCATATGTCAAGGTGTCAATATGTCATATGTCAGGTGTCAATCCATATTCATTGTGATTTAGGAATGTTAGGTGATTTTAAAATTTGCCTGCCCATTGACGTCAATGGCGGTTCGCCCGGTTCACCGGTTTGCGAACGTTTGCGGAAGTTCCCGTTCACCATTCGCGAACCGAAAATTTTGTGTTCGCGACATCACTAGTAATAACGTGAGGGTTCTGTTTTAGCAACTTTCTTCCTTCTCCTATTTCACTGTGCTGCAACCATTGAACTCCCTGATAGTGGAGTGTACTGGGATTTAGTTTTTTCGACAATATGTATTAGTGCAGTAAATTGTGGTTGAACACGCATAGAACAAAAATTACTTTGGTCCTTAAGTGGTTAGTGAACAGAGGCGGCTCTCTAATTAGGCCTAAATTGCCTTAGGGCAGAGTGACTTGTGACCGAGGGCCCAACATTGGGAGGGTGGGGGCGGAGCCTGACCGCCATGCCGGACAGTCGCACGGGGTAAGAGCTCCTGGCGGGCAAGCGACACAGTGGACAAAAACGGCGACTATACAGCCCAAAGACGTCCCGAAGTGTGCTACCCAGACCGGGGGTACACGGAGGTCCCGGGGGATACCCTTTGGGAGCCTGTCCGGGCATTCTGAGCGGGAAGAATAATCTGAGGCCTGCAGGGACGGGAGCCGGGGAGAGGCGGCCGCTCTCTCCGACACCGCACGCTCCAGCAATCACAGCTAACCTCCTAACCCCCCCCCTTGGACCGGTGGGGGTCATCCCGGTCCCCGTGAGACAAGCGGATAACCGCGGATAGCAACCGAGCTGAACGTTACATATATCAACGGACGAAAAGCTGTCGGAACGCATCCAAGATGGCTGCCCGTCAACAGCCACAGAGAGAAACCACGAACAGCAGCCTGAAGCCTGCCTCCATAGAGACCCTTGATCGGCTCTGCTCGGCCTTCTATGAGTTGTTGTGCAAGCGGGGTATGCCCTGCCATCAAGCGGCCCGGAAAGTGGCCTCCTGGATCCGCCCGACGACCCGCCGAAGCTATTACGGTGCCCCACAGCAGATATTTCAGGCGGGCGTCCGACAGAATGACTGCAGGCGAACACGCAGGCGGGAAACAGACCGCGCATACCCGAGCACAGGTACCTCCACAACAGGTGACCAAACTAACGGACAATCCCAGGGCTCCAGCAGTACATTAAAACGCAGCACCTCAAACACGGGTCCACTACGGAGACTCCGGAGCCGGAGCGCACAGAAGGCACTACCCAGCGGCAGTCAAACACTGACGGCAGACAAGCGCATCCACAGCCCTGCTGGACCACCAGCCCACCACCAGATATGCCAAGCGGCACCTGAGAACGCCACGGTCATGTCTGATAACCACCCCAGAAAAGCACCTCCAACGTCGCATCCGGACGCAGCACTGTTTCACGTCTGGGAGACAGGTACTTTCCGGCATGATACCTACCCACTACCCAGCGAACTCCGATCACCGCATAGACAAGGCATTGGATGAACGGGTAAGAAGCCACGGACTGTCTCCTGGCACAGGCACAGACGGCACCGCTGCCCTGATCTATCCTGACGGACACCCGACGAGTTC
Organism: Pelobates fuscus; assembly: GCF_036172605.1. Lineage (NCBI taxonomy): Eukaryota > Metazoa > Chordata > Amphibia > Anura > Pelobatidae > Pelobates > Pelobates fuscus. The sequence continues at coordinate 201,430,825 of NC_086319.1, forward strand.
AACTATCCCCCACCTGCAAGCACCATGAGAAAGCCGACTAGGGGAGGCAGCTGACTTTCGGTAACAACTGGGGTCTGGCCTGCTACCCCATCACTCTATTCATACAGACTTTAGGCGGTGTACTTCTCTGATCTTACGGTTTGAGATAGGCATACAACATTGAACTCTTAAGTGCTCTGCATTGTTTTTTCATTTCCAGTTGGTTTGCACTTCTTACAATATTATTTTCACAATCTGATGCTTGTAGCTGTGAAATATTGCTGATGATACTGCTGTGTAATAGCGCTATTTTCCTCTCCTGTATCCCATTAAGCGAGTATTATCTGTTCTTCCTATCATTAGCACAGGTGGCCCAAACATATTTTAAACAATAAGCGACTAATATCTAACAGATTCAGAATATGTTTTTGAAGCGATATATCTTGCTCCAGCCTGTATGTTACTCTAGAGAAGGCTCTAACCTGCTCACATAACTAGCGAAGTAAACTTGTAATAATCGAGCAATTTTTTACTTGCCACTACATGTATATTGTTTTACACTGTGGTCATCACCAACTTAGTCTGAATGTCATTATATGTTTTAATAGCTTTATAACATCGAGCGAGATTAATCTTAATATACATGCATTTACCATGGTTGTATTATAGTTTGTTATTCTCAAAAAAAAAAACTGCGCTGTTTAACCTGTCACGATTTGTAACGTATACGAAACTGCTTGCAGCAGCTGTCGTGGCGCTGCACGCTTGCTGTCATTTCATGCGCAAATAAAATAAAGAATTTAAAAAAAAAACATTGGGAGGGTGCCCAGCGGCTTGCCCTTTATGCTGCCGCTCCAGTTTGCCCTGAGAGCCCAGCCTCCAGTCTGCAGTTCCCCTGGGTGTGAGTGGCTCTGACTTCTGAAAATCGCAAGGCTCCTATCTCAGTCTGCAGCTCACACCCAGCAGAGCTGCAGACTGGATAGGAAGGCCACCAGACCACCAGGGAGAATGACAGCTCACAGGACCACCAGAGAGCACAGACACTGGACCACCAGGGAAATAAAAGGAATTTTATATATCTCTCCTTCACTCAGCCCCCTTTCTCTCCCTCATTCAGCCCCCTGTCACCCCCTCCTTCCCTCACTTTGCCTCCAGTCATCCCCTCCTTCCCTCACTTTTCCCCCTGTCACCCCCTCCTTCCCTCACTTTGCCCCCTGTCACCCCCTCCTTCCCTCACTTTGCCCCCTGTCACCCCCTCCTTCCTTCACTTTGCCCCCTGTCACCTCCTCCTTCCTTCACTCAGCCTCCTGTTACCCCTCCTTCCCTCACTCAGCCTCCTGTCACCCCCTCCTCCCTTACTTTGCCCCCTGTCACCCCCTCACACTGCCGTCAGTTACCCCCTCACTCTGCCCCCTGTTACCTCATCACTCGTCCCCCTGTTATCCCCTCACTCAGCTACCGGTCACCCCCCCCACTCAGCCCCCTGTCAAACCCTCCTTCCTTCATTCAGCCTCATTTCACCCCTCACTCTGCCACCTGTCACCCCCTCCCTCGCGCACTCTTCCACCTGTCACCCTCTCTACGCTCTGCAACCCTTCCACACTCTGTCACTCCTTTCCACACTCTGTCCCTCCCTTCCACACTCTGTCCTGTCAGTATATTTATACTGGCAGACATTTTGTGTTAAGACAGAAATTAAAAATGTATACTGTAAGTCACCATCAGAACAGAGGTTACTCCATTGTGTATTACAATGCAAAGACAGGCACAAAAATGTTCTCTCTGTAACTCTATTCACTCAAGCCTGAGCTAGGGAATGCAACTAATGTAAATATTAGAGCTAAGACATTAGATAAGTCATGATGTCTATAGCAGGGGGGGTTGAATACAACAACCCAGAGACAAATATATATATATATATATATATATATATATATATATACACACACATACACACACACAATATCTACATATAACTTACTATTATTATATTTATCATATATAAATAGTACTATGATATAATATCAATGAAGAAATGGCATATTATTTACTAACGTTAGTGGAATATGTGTAATAGACATGTATATAAATAATACTACTATGTGCTACACACAGGATTACCAATGACAGAAAACATTAAGTAATTAATTGTATTTAAAAAAAAAAAATAGCAGAATCTTACAAGGTTCCATGGTAAAGAAAGGTGAAGAAAAGTTTAGGACGTGTCAAAAATCTAAATTTAAAGGTATACGCCAGACACCAAGTCTGGTTGAAACCAAAGAAAAGACTTTGAAGATGACAGCTTCTTTGACAAATAGTATTCATAAAGATAACCAAGATGACGTCAAACTCATCACGAAAGTTAGTTAACCAATTATACAAAAAGGTAAATGCACCCCCTGACAAGAATTTTCTGTCATGTAATCGGGCCATCTACTGACCAAAATCTAGATGATAGTCTGTAGGGAAGACATGACTACAGTTCTCTATTGGTCCTATCAACAACTGAAGTATAGAGAACTCCTCCTTTAAAAATTAAGGACAGAGTAGAGAGGGACTCAGATTCTCAAACACTCAGACTCACTCACATTCGCTAGACACACTCACTTTGAGGAAGGACTCACACCTAACATCTAACATCTGACATCTGGTGGCAAAGCTGGACACACCTAATTCTTTGTATCTTTTTTTAACTAACACTTAACTTTGACATTCTCTAAAATTCAGAACTCTTAAAACTTTTCTATTTTCATACAATTCTCTATACCTCACACTTGCATCCAAAATTCCTGGGATACATCTCCAAGCTTGAGATAGAAATTCTACAACATAACTGGTAATTATGCTGGTTTTATTTAATTTTATTAAATTAATTGATTTTACTAAAAGGTAGAATATACTTGGATAAAAGCTGGTGATTCCAACATTAAGGAGTCATTATTCGTTAATAATATATAATATATAATAATATATCATTCGTAATTCCATTCCTGCAGGTGGACCAATGAACTCTATAATACTTTTAACTTTAAAAATAGAATACCAGGCAATTATCCAGATATATCAGCCTACATAATTTAGAAATCGTAAATTTTCATTAGGAAAGTTACAATTCTGCAAACGTAAAATCTCATTAGAATTATTCTTAATAGATGGAAATATTGTATTTGTAAAATTGCAATATAATAGGATTTCTTGCCTATGAGAATTGTAGCAAGCAGCGAAAGAGTTAATTCAGTGTGATTTGACTGTCAAAGGTTTTATTGCTTTATGCTGTGCTGCTGTGTTCTGTGTTAAGTTGATTTCAAAGTGAAGTGTCCTGTCGTAAATCTTGTTGAAAACTGCATACATGTCGATATAACTGTTGCTATTTAGCTGTCTATATTGTGTTAAACCACTGCCGTATTGTATACTTATGTTATACTTAAATATTCACTGATTATTGTCACGCATGTTACATATATTATTATTATTATTATTATTATTATTATTAGTCACAATAAATTAGTCACAATAAATTATATGTTTGAAATACAAATCATCTAATGGAACTTACTCCAGGATCTATGAGAATTAAAATAGTAAGTAATTCTAAGCTTTAAATTAATATAATCGGGGAAACAGTGCCAAGATATCAATTTTGATATAATAAAAATTAATAAATAAATTTTTAATCATTTTTAAGAAAATATGTTTTAATATTTATCACCCCATAAATATCCTCACAGTCCCTCCCTTCCACGCTCTGGCAGCCCCCTCCACACTTTGTCAGCCCATTTCACACTCTGTCATCCCCCTCCACGCACACAGTGTCACCCTCCCACACACCCTGCCACCACTCCCCACACACATTGTCACCACACTCCCACACACACTGTCCCTTTACCCTGCCACACTCACTTTAACCCCTCCTGATACTGTCACACTCACTCCCTCCAACCAAACCGCACTCAACTCCCCTCGTTCTGACAGACTCACCCTATCACATTACCCCCTGCCCCCTAATCCTGTTACACTAACCTTTTCTCTCACTGTCACACTCACCTCTTCTTTTTTCTGTCACACTCCCTTCTCCAACCGTGCTACACTCCACTCCAACCCTGCTTCACTCACCCCCCTCACTCTGCCACACTCACCCTGTCAATTAATTCACCTTAATCATGTCACATTCACCTCCCCTTGCCCTACCGCCTTAGGGCGCACCGGCTCCAGGGGAGCAAGATTTCAGTGACCGGCAGGAGGGAAGCTCTCCTGCCAGGCCACCTTCTGGACCCCCGGCGCGGCGTGCGGCAGTGCTGTGATCAGACGCGGCGAGGGAGCTCTAATCTCACCGCTCTGCTCCCTCGCGCGCTGTCTGCTGATGCAGTGGGAGCCGCAATATGACATCATGAAGCACAGAGAGCACTCCCTGTCAGTCCGGCCAGGTACAGAAAATTTAAGCTCCTGTAGGGGATATCCTCCACTCGGCGACGCTACAAGAGAGAGAGGAGGCCCACCAGGAAGGGGAGTGCGACCACTAAGGGGGTGGGAGGTGCACCAAGGGACAGAGAGGGGAGAGAAACACCAAGGGACAGGGAAAAGAGGGGAGAGGTTAGAAGAACACTAAGGGACAGGGAAGGGAGGGGAACAGTAATGGACGGGGAGAGGGGCTGGTTAAGTGGCACATAGGTGAAAATGTTATTTTGGGGGGGGGGTGGAAAAATACATCTTCGCCTATGTACCCAAAAATCCTTGCACCGGCCCTGCACACACACTCCTACAACAATGCCACATTCACCCCAACCCTGTGATACACACCTCCTCAACCATGCCACATTCACCCTGTCGCATTAACAATTAAACCTGTTATGCTTACCTCCCACCTACCTCCAACTGTTTGTACAAAAGTGAACTCATTGCATTACCGTGCTTCACTCAAAATACAAATTCAATTGAAGCCCTTACATTACATGCTGCTTATGTCTGATTGGTACCTGATGTGCTCTGCTCACCTTTGTAGTACATTTGGATTTCATGCAAGTTGATGCCCTCAAAGAATTTCTCAATTGACTGCTCCATTTCTTTCAAAACATTTTTTGATTTCAAGTCTACACTAAAACAACGGATCTCCTTGTAGCTGTTGAAGTTAACATGAGCCTTCACTGTTACTGTTGCAGCCATGATTGCAGAATGAGTGTACAAATACTACTGCTGTTCACTGAATATATCTTACTCTAACTTTCGTTTCTCAGAAACAGAAACAGTGCTTTCTGAATTGAAACTCAAGGGTTTCCCTGTTTGTTTTAAAAAGGTTTATTAATATTTAACTCCTTAACTCCTTAAAGACAGAAGCTATAGTACACGTTCTGATCAAAACAAAACGTAAACAAAACCTGGAATTTGCTCTCTATGTCTGTTCAACCGTAATTCACATGTTTCATATGAAGTGCACCCACACTTATTATATATAATTTTGTTCAGGAGAAACAGGGATTTTATTTCCCGTCAAATATTCATCGATGAAACACAATTTAATATAAATAAAATCTAAAACACTGTGAGAAATTAGGAAATGTTATTTTTTTAGTTTACCATAGAAACATAGAAACATAGAATGTGACGGCAGATAAGAACCATTCGGCCCATCTAGTCTGCCCAGTTTTCTAAATACTTTCATTAGTCCCTGGCCTTATCTTATAGTTAGGATAGCCTTATGCCTATCCCACGCATGCTTAAACTCTTTTACTGTGTTAACCTCTACCACTTCAGCTGGAAGGCTATTCCATGCATCCACTACCCTCTCAGTAAAGTAATACTTCCGGATATTATTTTTAAACCTTTGTCCCTCTAATTTAACTATGCATGCCATAATACTGTTTTATTTTACTGCAATAAAATACACATATTTGTATTTAGTGATGTCTCACTAGTACAACATTACCCAGCATGTACAGGTTTTATAGTGTTTTGGAAAGTTACAGAGTCAAATATAGCACATTGCATTTCTCAGTTTATACATAATGAAATTTGCCAGACTGTTTATGTTGCCTTTGAGACTGTATGGTAACCCAGAAATGAGAATTACTCCCATGATGGCGTACCATTTGCAGAAGTAGACAACCCAAGGTATTGCAAATGAGGTATGTCCATTTTTAGTCCATTTTTAGCCACTTAGTAAAAAAAAAAACACTGAAAAACAAGAGATTAAAAATAAGAAAAGGGCATTTAAAGCATTTAAATCGGACAAATCAGATGCATCTTATAAAAGATATAAGAAAGCAAATAATGCGTGCAAAAAGGCAATTAAACTTGCTAAACTTCAAAATGAAACAATGATAGCTAAAGATAGCAAAACCAACCCCAAAGCATTTTTTAAGTACATCAATTCTAAAAAACCCCAAAATGAAAGTGTAGGTACACTAAAAACAGAAACGGCGGGTGTTAGTTAATGAAGACCAAGAAAATGCAGGAATTCTAAATAACTATTTCTCCTCCGTATATATTAAGGAAGAACCCATGGCAATAGATGTGCAAATGATTGCTACTAAAAACTTGCAGAATAATTGTAATTGGTTAACTCAAGACAAGGTGCTGCAGCAACTAAAGAAAGTTAATAGAAACAAAGCTCCAGGGCCTGATGGTATCCATCCACATGTACTTAAGGAACTAAGTGTAGAAATAAGTGAACCTCTGTTTTTAATCTTTCAAGATTCTTTTCTTTCAGGAAAATTAGTTTGGCAGAAAAAAAAGGAGGTTTTAGAAAAACAAAGACATCTCATGGCAAGTACGTTTTTTTGGGTGGGATGATAGTTTACACCCTCATTTGTCACTGAGTCCCCCCACCCACCGCTAATAGGTGGAGGTCAGGGGGGAGACAATAGGAGTCCCCGGAATTTTCACTGAGAGCACCTATCCACCATTAATGGGTGAGGGCTGGGGGGAGACAATAAGTGTGTGTCCCTTCTGTCACTGAGGGTCCCCCCCGCCGCTCCTGAGTGGGGGCCGGGGGGAACAATAGGTGTGTCCCCCTTTTGTCACTGGGGACCCCCACCCTTTGCATTTGGGTGGGGGGGGGGGAGACAGTAGGTCCCCCCTTCCTTTTGCCTCTTAGTTCCCCACACTTAGGGCTCTGTTTGCTACTTAGGGCTCTATGGGTGGCGGGAAGGGAGGTAGTAGGTTTCCCCTCTTTTGTCACTGGAGGCCCCCACCCACCACTTACGGGCAGAAGGCAGTAGGTTCCCACCTTTTGTCACTTAGGGTCTCCACCCACCACACACAGGTCAGGGCCAGGGGGGAGAGAATAGGTTCACCACTTTTTGTTACTTCGGGCCCCCACCCGCCACTCATGGGTAGGGACCGAGGGGGTAGGCAGTAGGTCTGGGTTGGAGAGGGACTTTAGGTCCCCCATTTAGTTTAGTAGCCCCCACACTATGTCCCCCCGTTAATTATTGTTATTATTATAGGTGCCCCACCATGGTGCACTTTATTGGTCTTTTTTTCTTTTCTTTTCAACAGTGAGCAGCCACAGGCATTTCCCAACTTGCGGCATAGTGAGTAGGGGCAGAAGGTCTATCTTATTTACTAATACTAAGTCATTTGGTTTGTGGAACAAGAGAAATTTCATGTAGGCCTCAATACTATCCTTATGTATAATGATTCCACATGCATGTTTACCAGTAAGTACACAACCCCACAAACCATATAAATAGTATCGTTACACTAATGATATTTTAATATGGAATGGAAAAGAACGCCTTATAGACTTCCAATCATCATTGAATTAATTCCACCATCAATAAACCTTAAAATGAAATTTGGACTGCACAATAACTGTCACCATTCTTCATTCATCTATGTACAGCAAGCATGTCAAACTCAACGGCTAACTCAGGCCAAATAAACAAGGTTTAAAGGGACTCTCCAGTGCCAGGGAAACATCTATTTTCCAGGCACTGCAGGACCCTGCAGTGCCCCACTCCCTCCCACCCCCATCCCATTTTGCTGAAGGGGTTAAAACCCCTTTAGGGACTTACCTGAATCCAGCTCAGATGTCCCTCAGCGACAGAGTAAGAGGTGGGTGACAGGGTGAGAGGAGGTAACAAAGTAAGAGGGGGTTATGGGGTGAGAGGGGGGTGACAGGATGAGAGGGAGTGACAGGGTGAGATGTGGGGTTACAGGGTGGTGACAGGGTGAGAGGTAGAGTGACAGGGTGGAGGTGTCATAGTGTTAGTGGGGTAAGAGGGGGTGACAGAGTAAGAGGGGGTGACAGGGTGAGAGGGTGTGACAGAGTAAGAGGGGGTGACGTGACAGGGTAAGAGGGGGTTATGGGGTAGGAGGGGGTTATGGAGCGAGAGGGGGTGACAGGGTGAGAGGGGGTGTCATAGTGTTAGTGGGGTGACAGAGTAAGAGGGGGTGACAGGGTAAATGACAGGGTGAGGGGATGACAAGGTGAGAGGTGGAGTGACAGGGTGGTGACAGGGTGAGAGGTGGGGTGACAGAGTAAGAGGGGTGACAGGGTAAATGACAGGGTGAGAGGTGGGTGACAGGGTGAGAGGTGGGGTAACAGGGTGGTGACATGGCGAGAGGGGGGTGACAGGGTGAAAGGTGGGGTCACAGGGTGAGAGGTGGGGTGACAGGGTGAGAGGGTGATGACAGGGTGAGTGACAGAGTGAGGGGGGGTGACAGGTTGAGAAGTTGGGTGACAGGATGTGAAGGGGGTGACAGTGTTAGGGGGGTGACAGGATGTGAAGGGGTGACAGTGTTAGGTGGGTGACAGCATGTGAAGGGGGTGACATTGAAATTTACCTTTTTTTTTCTTTTTTTTTTAAGATTTCCTGGTGGTCCAGTGGGCTCCCAGTTTCCCTGGTGGTCCGGTGGGTTTTCCGGTCTGCAGCTCTGCTGGATGCAAAGCTGCAGACCACATGGTGAATGTCTCGCGATCTCCATTCAGAGTGTTGCCGTGGTAACCCTCGGCAACGCTCTGACTTACTGGAGATCGAGAGACACTTTAGTCTGCAGCTCACACCCGGCGGAGCTGCAGACTGAGGCTGGCTCTCCCCCAGGGCAGACAGAGCGGAGGGACCTCATTGACCAAGAACCCGACATGTCAGTCTGCTCTAAGGCGATTTAGGCGGCCGCGAGGCCCCTGACAGCGCGAGGCCTTAGGCGGCCACCTAAATCACCTAATTAGAGAGCCGCCTCTGCCAGCCAGTGTTGCCATCAGTCCATTATGTGTAGCGGCAATGCTGCCACCGGTGTCCACACGCTCAAGCATGTTCAGGGGCCCGTTCAGTGCTGCAGCCGTGTAATAGCACGACTGGGCCCCTTTAAAAATGGCAGCCGCAAGTTGTGCTGGGAGGAAATGACGGCCAGTGACGATGGAAGAAGGAAGCAGACTAGAGACTGAGAGGCAGCCGACTCCCATCATCCCCAGCCACCCTCCTGCAATAAAAAGATAAGGAACAGGAGGGTGGCTGAAAAATTAGCTGTTTGTGTGTATGTATGTACATATATGTATGTATGCCTGTATGGCAGTATGCATGTATGTATATCCCTGTATGTATGTGTCTGTATGTCAGTATGTATGTATGAATGGTTGTGTATGTATGTATGTGTCTGTATGTATCTTTGCCAGTATGTATGTCAGTATGTGTCTGTATGTCAGTATGTATGTGTGTATGTATGTATATATCAGTATGTAGGTATGTATGTGTGTATGTATGTATGTCAGTATGTATGTATGTCAGTATGTGTGTGTTTGTATGTCAGTATGTATGTATGTCAGTATGCATGTATATGTGCATATATGCCAGTATGTATTTATGTCAGTATGTATGCATGCCTGTAAGTATACAAGAAAAGGGTATAGTGGTAAAATGTGGCGCTATAGTGTCAAATCAGTAGTGCTGCAGATCAGAGGCGGCTCTCTAATTAGGTGATTTAGGCAGCTGCCTAAGGCCTCGTGCTGTCAGGGGCCTCGCTGCCACCTAAAGCCCTAGGGCAGACTGACATGTCGGGTTCTCGGTCTATGAGGTCCCTCCGCTCTGTCTGCCCTGGGGGAGAGCCAGCCTCAGTCTGCAGCTCCGCCGGCTGTGAGCTGCAGACTAAAGTGTCTCTCGATCTCCAGCCAATCAGAGCGTTGTCGCGGGTTACCACGGCAACACTCTGAATGGTGATCGCGAGACATTCACCATGTGGTCTGCAGCTCTGCATCCGGCAGAGCTGCAGACCGGAAAACCCACCGGACCACCAGGGAAACTGGGAGCCCACTGGACCACCAGGAAATCTTACAAAAAAAAAAGTTACATTTCAACCCCCCTCATTTAACCCCTCTAACACTGTCACCCCCTTCACATCCTGTCACCCCTCTAACACTGTCACCCTTTCACATGTGCAGGGAGAGGAGAGCAGCGTCCTCCCTCCCCAGCGGCAGGCTGAGTTACAGGGGGAAGAGGTTGTTGTTCCTGCCCCCCAGCAGCAGAGTGATATGCCAGGAAGGCAGTGTGAAGTACAGGGAAAGGAGAGCAGTGTCCTTCCTCCCCAGTGGCAGGCTGAGTTACAGGGGGCAGAGGTAGTTGTTCCTGCCCCCCAGCAGCAGAGTGATATGCCAGGAGGGCAATGTGAAGTGCAGGGAGAGGAGAGCAGCGTCCTCCCTCCCCAGCGGCAGGCTGAGTTACAGGGGGCAGAGGTAGTTGTTCCTGCCCCCCAGCAGCAGAGTGGTATGCCAGGAAGGCAGTGGGAAATACAGGGAGAGGAGAGCAGTGTCCTCCCTCCCCAGCGGCAGCGTGATTTTTCGGGAATTGGGAGCCCAGTCTCCATTCCCCAGCGGCAGTGTGATGTGCCGGGACTTGGGAGCCCAGTCTCCATTCTCCAGCGGCAGTGTTATTTGCCGGGAATTGGGAGCCCAGTCTCCAGTCCCCAGCGGCAGAGTATCCAGCAGGGAATAGAGAGCCCAGTCTCCTTTCCCCAGCAGCAGGACTCTGTATTGGGAGGAGAGACAGTCGGTCTCCCTCCGCAAAGACTGGAAGTATGTATGGGAGAGGAGATTGTTACCACCTCTCCCCAGCGGCGGATCATTAATGGGCAGAGTGTTATATCGGGAGAGGAGCTTGTTACCCCCTCTCCCCAGCGGCAGCTTAATGTACCAGGGGGAGACTGTAAACCCACCACCGGTGCAGATGGGACCGTGGTCTCTGCACTCACCACACAGGGGGTAGGGACGGTCGGTCCTACCCCCCCACGACAGAGCTGTGTATCCAAGGGGGAGACAGTCCGTCTCCAGCAACCAGGCTCCAACCAGACTACTCCGGTGGTAGTGCTAGCACCAGGACAGAGTACCGCTGGTCTCTGCCCACTCAGCAACCACCAAGGCAGCCTACCGGTCCCCCACACAGCCGTGGTGAGGCACCTGGACATGGACAAGATTCTCCTCTACCCAGGTGTAGTAACCATTTATTGTGGGTGGGCTGTACTGTTTTTTCTGCTTTGTGGGTGGGCTGCTGGACTAACCAGGGCACTGACCGGCAGGAGGTCAGGTACCCTGTTAGTCTTTTTGGAAAGGGGGAGAGATGTGACGAAACCAATCTCGCCACATTGTATTGGAGGAGCCTGGTTGCCCGCCTGCTGCCTTTGGATTATGGACCGGCAGCTAAAGGGTTAATCTTACTGTGCAGAAGGATTTATTTCTCCCTTTCTGCACAGCAGTTCGGTAGATTTCATATACCGAACCAACAGCCGTTCACCAACCTCCCCAGAGCCGTGGGAAGCCGGCCGGCGTTGTTAATTGGCCACCCAGAAGCTGGAGTGTGCCTCCTATTTACCTCCCTGAAGCTGCGGTTAACCGCAGCTTAATTGCTTGTTAACTTTGTGCCTGCTGTTACACTTTGCGGCCGCTAGGTGGCGGTGTTCTGGAGCTCCCCGGGCAGCCAGCGCTTTTCTGCCCGGCTTTCATGCACCAAAATCGGACACTTTTACGTGCAGGCACCACTGAACCTCCAGCCCCTGGTTCTCATTCGTATGGATTTGGTGAATGCAGGGAAATTCGGTATTTTATGTTTTATGTAAATGTTCTAACCCAGATAGCAATGCCATGGAGCCTGTTCACATAATTAAAGACTTTGGCTCCATGGCAATTAAAATGTATTTGTGTGGTCTGGGTGCCATTCACCTAATAATGTGCACCCAGACCTGAGCTATCTGGGGATATGTTACATGTCTGTGTTTTGTGTATAAAATATGTCTGTATGTATTTTAAAGTGATAGTCTGTTTCTGTGTCACCACGTGCATAATGGAGTCTGGCCTTTGTCCTGGGAGATAATTGAATTACTTCATTAATTATCTCCAGGACAGAGAGGAGGAAACCAGGATGCATTGTGGGAAAGTATTGTGGCTGTGTGTACGAAAGTGATACATGTCTGTCTGCTGTTTCAGTCTTCCATCTGGTCCCCTAGGGGAGTGTCCACCAGGTGGGAGACCTGCATAAATACAGGGGCAGGTAGCCCTGAATAAACAGACCACTGCTTGACGTTCAACACGGAGCCTTGTCTCGTTCTTGGGGGGATTCACTGTATGCTGCTGGAAGATTGATTGCTAGGAGTGTAAGCTGATGTCTGCTTTTCCTGTTCGTCTGCTAGCAGCTATTCGTGAGGTTCCAGTTTGGAGTGCTATCTTATTCCCTGGTATGCAGTTCGGGAGTTTGATGTATTCACCTATATCCAAATTCGTGAGTTTTGGTGCTTTTACCGTAGCTGTGCCTTTTTGTGAAAAGGGGATTATCGCCTAAACGGATTTTCCCCCTTTTATGCTGAAACGGTCCGTTACAAGCGGGTTCTTTAATCTTACAGGAAAGAGTTTAGCCAGGCCCGGACTGGTCATCTGGCAAACCGGGCAAATGCCCGGTGGGCCGCGATGGCCATGAGCCGAGGCTGGCCGGTCCATGCAGAGCTGGAGCTATCTAAGCGCCGGCCCCGCTGTGTTCCATGATGGGCCGGTGGGCAGATCAAAGATGTCCCTCACCAGCCCACATGTAGTGTATTGCAGCCGCCGGCGGGGAAGAGAGACTGGAAAGGACCCAGAGGAGCTCTATCTTGCAGCTTCGCCAGGTTCCTCTCACGAGATCCAGATCTCAGCACAGGATGGCAGCAGGGATGGCAGCAGGGTCCCCCCTCCCAGGCTAAAGGTAAGAAGGGAGGGGGGATACGATGCTTGTTTTTTTTTCTTGTTTTTTTTATTATAAGAAATAAATATATAAATCTTGGCATTAACCTGCCTCCCCATCACACAATGCCTCCAAACAAACACACACACACACACATCACCGTCACACAGCATCCTAACACACACACATCACCCTCACACAGCACCCTAACACACACACACACACACCACCCTCACACACTCACACAGCACCCTAACAAACACCCTAACACACACAGCACCCTAACACACACACACGTCACACACACCGCACCCTAACACACACATTAGCCTCACCCAGCACTCTGACACACACAACACGCTCACTCACATACACAGCACCCTCAAACGGCACCCTAACACACACACATCACCCTCACACAGCACCCTAACACATAGCACCCTCACTCACACACACATCACACTCACACAGCACCCTAACACATACCCTAACACACACACACGTCACCCTCACACAGCACCCTAACACACACATCACCCTCACACACAGCACCCTCACTCACACACACACCACCCTCACACAGCACTCTCACACACACACACACACATCACCCTTACACAGCACCCTAACACACACACATCACCCTCACACAGCACCCTAACACACACATCACCCTTACACAGCCCCCTAACACACACACACAAACATCACCCTTACACAGCACCCTAACACACACACATCACCCTCACACAGCACCCTAACACACACATCACCCTTACACAGCACCCTAACACACACACACACATCACCCTCAAACAGCACACTAACACACACACACATCACCCTCAAACTGCACCCTAACACACACAGCACCATCACTCACACACGCAGTACACACACTGCACACCTCACACACAAAGCACCCCTCACATACACAACACCCTCACACACACATACTACACCCCCCCACCCACACAGCACCCTCACACACAGCACCCTCACACACAGCACCCTCACTCACACAGACACACACACACAGCACCCTCCCCCTCACACACACATACACAGCACCCTCACACACACACACACAATACTCCTCACAAATGCACACTTTACCCCTCACACACACACACACACTGCATACCTCACACAGCTGCCCCAAACACGCTGCACCACTCACACACACACACACACACACACTATACTTCCAAACATATATGTATATACACTACAGAACCCCTCACACACATACTGCATCCCTAAACACATTATATTCCAGACAAACACTAGATCCCTTACCCAACTCTGGATCATCTACAGAAATGCACACACTACATCTCTATATACACTCTGAATCCTCTACACACACACTCACTAGATCTCCAATACACACTCTGATACTTCAAACACAAACTAGATCCCCTACACACACACACTGCACTACCTACACACATACTACATTTCTGACATACACACTCTGGATCCCGTATGCACACACTAGATTCCTTGTAAGCAAACACATAGTGTCTCCATAAAAGGGAAACAGTGAGTATCCAATTTATGGAAACCCCTGAGACAAGTTTCAAGCAAACACAACGCAAGCATGTTATTAAATTTGCTTGCGCTGTGCAGAACAAATACAGGGCCTTTTTCTCATGCTAGAGCTCTTCAGCAGAGGTCTGCGCATGGTCTGCCCTGGAAGAGCATTGAACCAACATGCTCACTTTGAGATGGAACGTGCTTGTCATTGGGGATGACAAAACACACCCTTTCTGGCCACGCCAGAAGTTAAAAAATGCCCGGGACGAATTTTTTTCCCAGTCAGGCCCTGAGTTTAACTAAACCACAAATAAGGATACTAAAGAAGGGCCCCAAATTTGCCCAACAAATTCAGTATATATGTGGATCTGAACAAATGTAAAAGGAAATTATGTTTAAAGAAATATTTTTAAAAAAAACTCCTATGAAGAGATAAATCCAATCAAAATGCATACAGATTGTGTCCATACAAACCTAAAAGAGTTCTAAAACAGAGAACTTTTGAAAAGGCAGGTATGAAGGTGTGACAATACGGCCCTGGCGTCCCTGTTACCGAAGGCATGATATCGTCCATGGGTACAATTGACCTATGTACTTGAGATTTGATCATAGTAGGGCTCTATACCATGTGAGTTTAGTCTATATCTCCTACATATCACATTTTGGTTTTATTGACATACTACACCATTTTGTGTTTAATTTTTCTGTTCTTGAAAACATTGTCTTTATATATCCCTACAAGTGGGAGAATACTGTCATCTGACCCCTTCAGTATATAGTAGGGTAAGCGTATTTCATTAGCGCTCCACTGAGTGAGTCTTTCTTTGGCGGTGGTTCCACCGGGTTCACTCTTTTTGATATATCTAATAGTACCGACCTGCCCACGTTATCTTAAATACTCTCTAAATATTTTACAAATTAAAGAGGAAATTCATTAGAATGAGTACTACATCTTGGTCATGACAGATGCAAACTCACTTTACACTATAATAGCCCATAAAAAAGGTTATGAAGCAACCAAATATTTTTAATTAGCTCAGTAATATTTCAAATAGAACAAGTTGAGTTCATTATAGAAGGCATACAATTAGTTTTAGAGAATAAATATTTTTTGTTTGGTGATAATTTTTATTTGCAGACACAGGGAAGAACCAGGTTCGCACGCAGTTACGACAATTTATTCATGTCCTTCTGAGAACACAAGTGTGTCTGCCAGGGACATGACTGGGTGCAGAAACTGGTAACCTATCACCATAGATGATATGTTTATTACTTGGAATGAAACGGAGGAGACACTTATAAACTTCTTAGACTATCTTAATCAGAATGAATGGGGTATTACACTAACATGGAACTACAATACTACTGTAAGGATATAGTAAATGTTCTTGACTTGAGTATCTATATTGAGGAGTCTATGATTAAAACTAAAATTTTCTTCAAAAACATCAATATAAACAGCCACATTGTAAAAAAAAGTTGGCATTTTTCTCTCTGGCTATTAAATGCCCCCAAAACACAACTGTTGAGTATTAGACATAATTGTACTGTCTTAGAAATGTCAGGCCCAGAAAATCGAATCCTAGTTTATTGAAAAAAGGCGATGATGATAAACTCTTTGATGAGGGCTGTAATGATGTCAGTTCAAATGAACAAAATACACTGATTAGGGTTAGAAAAGAGGAGGGAAAAATTATAGTGAAAACATTGCTTTTATTTTTTAACATACCGTAACTGCAAGGGCCAACACATTGTAAATCTAATTTAAAAAAATATTGATCTATTTTTAAAAAAATGAGCCTGCTCTAAACGATATCCTCCTTTTTTGTCATTTATAGAAGACTCCTAACCCTCAATCAAAATTAGTACTGAGCCATTTAAAGTGGCACTGTCACCATCTGGGAACTTTTCCGAATTTACAAGACCCCTTGGAGTCTGATGGCCGAGGGGGCAGACAAATGGGAGTTCTACTTACCTGATCCTGTCCCTCACCATTCCTACCAGCAGGTCCTTTTCAGTTTCTGGCGATTCACGAACTTCAGGAACCAACGTCACTGCTGTACTCCTGCACATGTGGTCCCACAAGACTGTAATCCTCCATAGATAAAGCCAATTCCAAGCAGCCATCACTGGTGACGGCCGAGGGGGATTGACACTTCTAGACGGCGATAGCTCCACCCAGTGTCAAGAAGTATCAGGTGTAGAAAAAACACTGAGACAAAATAGTAGTGTATACTTTGTCGCAGTGTATCTCTTGACTGGGATTTTAATTTCAGTGCAATACCAACACAGTCAATGTGAGTAGTTCAGAAAGATTTTATTTTTATGAAATACTAATTTTTCAGGGGGTGACAGTGCCGCTATTGACAATTTTCTAAAACATAGTAAAGGTTTATTGGATGTGGTGTGTGTATAACAAGCTAACAAACATGAAATAAAAACAGCAATTAAAAACTTTTAAGCATCCACAAGAGAATTATGATTATAAAATTAAACAATTACATGCAACTCTAAAAATTTTATATATGTTATAATATGTCTCTTTGGCTTATACTACGTATCAAGAACAACTCATGGGTTATGTCTCTTTGGCATATACTACGTATCAAGAATGGGTGTTTTACATGAACTACATTTGCCAATCCTATTTCTGCAGCAACAGCATATAATAGATTTCCCAATCACAGAAGAAGAAAATAACCAGATTATAAAACAATTGCCAATTGCCAATTGGAAATCTCCAGTACCTGACGGGTTTACAAAGTATTATTACAAATCCTTCTCAGCACATTTCACACCTGAGATAGCCGGTTGATTTAACCACACATCACACCAAGCATCTTTACCTTCAGATTTGGCAAACATAGTAACTTTCCATAAACCAGGTAAACTACCAAGTAAAAGTCAGAATCTTCAACCAATATCTCTGTTAAAAGCAAATGTAAAAATCGTAGCAAAAGTCTATGCAAACAGATTAAAATATATAATTCCCACTATCATCCATGAGGATCAAGTGAGTTTTGGCGAGGAAGACAGGGATCTGATAGGACGTGCAGAGTCTTTGATATTATATAAAGCATCCAAGGATACACTTGCACTTCCTTACGGCGGTATTACAGCAATTTGATTTTTCTTTACAATTTATTTCAGTTATAAAAGCATTATATAGCAATTCAAAGGCTAGAATTTACAACAATGGCTTTATCACCAACACGTTTTAAACAAATGGACCATGACAGGGCTGCCCACTGTACTCACTTTATATATATATATATATATATATATATATATATATATATATACATATATATATATATATATATATATATATATATATATATATATATATATATAATATATATACAAACCAGTGCACTCGCTTATTAACTAAACAGTGATTTCAAATCCTAAAAAGTACTATTTAAAAACACCTCACCTAGGTAAAAAATAATGGGGGTTTGGTTACATTATATGATCATACATTGCATAAGCATGCCAACTGCTTTAAAGTACCCCTGACTTTGTTTATATATATATATAAATATATATATATATATATATATATATATATATATATATATTAGTATTGAAACCATTGACAACGCTATTAGGAAATTATTTAACTATACATGGAATACTACTCCAAAAACTCGGAATATAAAGTGTCACTATTTGCTGACTTTTTTTCTTTGTAAAAGCACACTATAGAGACACCAGATATGAGTGGCAAAGTACACGGGCAGAGGTCTGCAGAGCACACGCTGAAGGAGGCCTGAAACCCGCTTTTAGGACACTGACTGATCTTAGCTTACACTGAAAAACTTTTTTTCTTTGTAAAAGCACGCTATACAGACACCAGATATGAGTGGCAAAGTACACGGGCAGAGGTCTGCAGTGCACACGCTGAAGGAGGCCTGACCAGGGATGTATTTACCACAAGGCAAACAAGGCATTTGCCTAGGGCGGCACTTTCAGGGGGGGCGCCAAAAAAAGCCACCCCAAGCTCCCAGACAAATGCCTTTTTTGCCTCGTGTTCTGGGGCTGTCCAGCTTACTGTGAGTGAGTGTAGCTGTCAGTGTGTGTCTGTGAGTGAGAATGGGTGTGCCTGTGAGTGTGTGTCAGTGTGTGTATGTAATTTTATGTGTATCTGAGAGTGTGTGCCTGTCAGTGTGTGTCTGTCAGTGAAAGTGTGTGTTGGTTAAACAGTGTGTGCCAATGACTATGTATCTGTCAGTGAGTGTATATCAGTTCATGTATCAATGATGGCATGTGTCTGTCAGTCAAAAAAATGTCCTTAACACGAATTGGGCTGGCAAATTTAGATTTTGGGGGTGCCCGAATTTAGTCGTGCCTAGGGCAGCACAAATCCAAAATAGACCACTGGGCCTGACACCCGCTTTAAGGACACTGACTGCTATTAGCTTACACTGAAAAACTTTTTTTCTTTGTAAAAGCACACTATAGAGACACCAGATATGAGTGGCAAAGTACACGGGCAGAGGTCTGCAGAGCACACGCTGAAGGAGGCCTGAAACCCGCTTTAAGGACACTGACTGCTCTTAGCTTACACTGAAAAACTTTTTTTCTTTGTAAAAGCACGCTATACAGACACCAGATATGAGTGGCAAATTACACTTGCTGAGGTTGGCAGAGCACACGCTGAAGGAGGCCTGACACCCGCTTTAAGGACACTGACTGCTAATAGTGTGGTGGAATCTCGGTACAAATAAATTTAGTAGGCCGAGATTACCACGTGGCATGTGTACGTGCATATACTGGTGTATCGGTCGGTTGGTTGCACGTGGCAAAGATACGATCAGTAGTGTACGGAGCATGTGCGAGAATACCGGATGTAGTATTCCCCTCCTCCATTGTGCTGGGCAAGCCATGCGGTCAAACAGGAAGTTAGTTCTTGTTCGATTGATTGGGTAAGAGTATGTGTGGGTGGAGCTTATTATGGGAGGAGTTACATGCCTATATAAGAAGCCTGCACTATTGTCCGGGGCTCAGATCTTGTTGTATTTTGGTGACATTAGTCCCTCTGAGTCCCGTTCGGTGAATCAAATAAAGAATCTCTTCCTTCCTGAAGAAACCTGTGTCCATCTCTCTGTGCTTGGCTTCCGTCAGTTTCTCCGGTATCATTTGGTGCATTGGCCGGGAAGCTCATCGTTCAACGGTAGCTGAGAAGCAGAGGCGTGAGACGGTCTATCTTTGCCCACGCTCTCTACGGCTGCACCCCTGAACTTCTGCGTGGACCTCCCTTCGTCTCGGCGCCACTGGTCTGTTGTCCAGGAGATCATCGGCCTCTGCGTAGTAAGTGCTGGGGTGTCCCCGTCGATGAGTGTGAACTCAGGTTCAGGAACGAGGAGGTAAGACGACCGCTGTTTTACACGGCGGACCCACTAGGGGTATTGGATACCGATTGTGCGGTAGGCCCATAAGGGGTTATTTGGAATATGCCCCCTCCAGTGGAGGGAAGGAGCGAAGGCGCACCGCTAAATTAAACGCCCTTTAGTAAGCCCGTTTAATTTTGGTTTGGAGTCAGGCGGGGTTCTGGTGTAAATAGCCCTAGCCGGACACCGGTGTCTTGTCTAGACTAGCGTTCTAGGGTGTATATTTCGTTCGCTAGGTCGGAGGGACCGGGAGACTACGCGGCGCCTGTGTAAATTCGGTTCGCTAGATCTCAACCTATCTTGGCTAAGTGGGAAGGCGTGTAAATTTGGAACCCACTAGACTATTGATAGAGTAGATAGACTAAGAGGGTACTGTTGTAAAATCTGCCCTCTAGTTCACTATATATGGTGCTTGGGCAGTGTGGCTAACCAAAACGGATGTAGATAGTTTTAGGTAGTCCATCAAGGTACTGGCCAATAGATTAGTTGGGAATTGTAAATGTGTTAAAGATTGTTGTAGTAGCGTGTATATCTTGCTAGATAGCGTGAGCTCTGCCGTCTAGCGAGAGTGTGAATATTGTGTAACTGTACTATAGCGCACGGTACCATAACCATGTTTAATTACTGACACAGTAATTAAGTACTAATAATTGTCGTCTATGTTGTATGTTTAACACCATAACCACTACTAATTGAACTGTGACTTTAAATTGTACTCTGACCAATGCTAACCGTACTATAACTACTGTTTGTAAAGACGATGTTACTGGGGTATGTTATAGACGGGTAATTCAGATATAGGGAATTATAGCGTGGGTGACTGTATAGTTTCGCCAAAGGGCACAGTATTAGTTATTTAGTGACTGGTGTAACAGCTGTGTGTGTACGGGAATTCCCTGAGTGTTTTGTTGTATGCGTTTTGCTTAGTAACTGTACCACGTGGTGCTGTTGCCGAGGGAACGGGTGTGACCGTTGGAAGAGTGTTTGTGTAGTTTCTGTTGGAGACGACGCTCCATTGTTAAGTATGGGCGCGTCAGATTCAACGATTTTGGATCCCTTAGGATGTATGATAAAAAACGTGAACTTTACTGCATGTGATTTTGGGGTAAAGATGTTTCCAGCACGCCTGACTACTTTGTGTAGTAGGGAATGGCCTACTTTGGTTGCCGCATGGCCACCACGTGGCAGTTTGGATCCTAATCTGGTACAGCGTGTTCACGTGGCTGTATCAGGTAGGCCTGAACTTTACGGCCAGTTTCCATATATTGATTGTTGGAGGCAGGCCGTAAATGACTCGCCAAAATGGATCCGAGTATGCCACGAGGAACAATGTCGCCTCATGGTGGCCAGGACTCGCTTGTCCACTAAGGCCGTAATCACGCCCGTTTTGGACATGCCCCCTGAGTCTGAGATCCCCATGCCGCCCCCTTACTCCTCCTCCACCGGAAGAGGAAGAGGAGGTGCAGTTGGTAACGCTCCTCCCCTTGCCCTGTTGTCCCCACCTACTCCCTCCTCTAGCTCAGAGCCCAATCCCCTTGTTTCAAACCCTCCCCTTCCGGTACCTACCTCCGTTAACTCCACATATCCAGATTTGGCGCCATATCTAGTTTCCGGTCAGGGTCCTCCTAGCCCGGCCCGGAATATTTTACTTACCAACCTTCCCCTTAGTAAAGCGTCCCCATCCCCTTGTCTTACTACCCCTCGACCGGAACCCCTAACTGACGTATCTCAACGAATTCCCATACTTACCCGACGAATGACTGGTATCCTACAACCCCGACATTATCAAATGCCTCTTCGATTGACTCCTGGCCCGACACACATTAACGATGACGGCCAGATACAATATGCTGATCCAGTCTTCGTCTATGTCCCTTTTACAACCACTGATCTATTTAACTGGAAAACCCATAACTCCTCTTACACCGAAAAGCCTCAAGCCATGACGGATTTGTTTACCTCAATAGTCCAGACACACAATCCCACTTGGGCTGATTGCCAGCAATTGTTGATGACATTGTTTAATAATGAGGAAAGGACAAGGATAAATCAAGCGGCAATTAAAGCGCTGGAAGAAGAGGCCCGTACACAAAATCAGGCCAACCGAGCAGCATGGGCCGCAGCCCATTATCCAGACACCGATCCAAATTGGAATGTCAATGGCGCAGACATGGTCCATTTAAAAGCTTACAGGGACGCTATTATTGCTGGCATGAAAGCTGGAGGAAAGAAGGCGATTAACATGTCTAAGATGGCTGAGGTATTACAGAAATGTGATGAATCGCCCAGTGTCTTTTATGACCGATTATTGGAGGCATACCGTTTGTATACCCCCTTTAATCCGGAGGCTCCTGAGAATTCCCGGATGGTTAACTCCGCCATTGTCAGCCAAGCCTACGGAGATATAAAGCGCAAGCTACAAAAGTTAGAAGGGTTTGTAGGGATGTCCATAACCCAACTAATGGAGGTAGCAAATAAAGTATACATGAATAGGGAAACAGAGACAAAGAAAGAGGAAGAGCGTAAGATGCGTAGAAAGGCAGATATGCTAGCGGTAGCGATCGCAGGCGTAGATAGAAGGGAAAATGAAGTGTATAGGGGAACGGATAAAGGCGAGAGTAAATGGAATAGGGAACCCTTGAGTAGGAATCAATGCGCGTACTGTAGGGAAGAAGGGCATTGGAGAAGTGAGTGTCCACAAAGGGAACAGTATGAGCGAGACAGACCTAGGGCAGGATATGGTAATTATAGAGGCGGAGCGAGAGGTAGAGGAAGTCCTGGAGGGAATAGTGGTAATAATAGAGGTAGTATCCAGCAGCGCAGAGACCCCGCGATAGAAAAGATAGGGACTTTGTAGGTTTGGCGGACACAGTCATGGAGGACTATTGATACCGACCGGGCTCCATCCCCCTTGGCCGAGCGGAGCCTATGGTCGATGTAGCAATAGGGGGAAAAAGGAGTGCTTTCATGATCGATACTGGTGCTGAACATTCGGTGGTGACTGACCTAGTTGCTCCTCCATCTGGAAGAACTATTACCGTAATAGGAGCAACTGGAAGGAGTGCTGCTAAACCGGTTCTTAAAAGTCGACTCTGTACATTGGGAGGCCACGTAGTGAAACATCAATTCCTTTATATGCCTGAATGTCCAGTCCAACTGCTGGACGTGATTTGTTGTCAAAATTACAAGCACAGATAACGTTTCTACCTAATGGAACAACATCTTTAAAGTTCAATGGACCTTCAGGTATAATGACAATATCTGTACCAAAGGAAGAAGAGTGGCAACTTTATACAGTGTTGACTAGCAAAAACCCTAAGAGTGATGAATCCTTGTTCAATATACCAGGAGTGTGGGCAGAGAACAACCCACCAGGACTTGCTCGCAATATTCCACCAATTCGAATTGAACTGAAACTTGGGGTTTATCCAGTGAGTTTAAGACAATATCATATCCCACAAAAGGCCAAGAAGAACATACAATCATATTTGGATAAGTTCATAAGGTGTGGTATCCTAAAATTCTGTACTTCCCCCTGGAACACCCCATTGTTGCCTGTTCAAAAGCCCGGTACAGATGAGTATCGCCCTGTGCTGGACTTGAGAGCAGTCAATGATGCGGTCGTAAGTATACACCCAGTTGTGCCCAATCCATATAACCTGCTTGCTTTAATTCCGGGCGGGGCTACCTATTTTACTGTCCTAGATCTCAAAGATGCCTTCTTTTGCCTTCGAATTGCTGCAGAAAGCCAGTGTGTCTTCGCATTCCAATGGGAAAATGCTGTAACGGGCTCGAAACGCCAGATGACTTGTTCAAGACTGCCCCAAGGGTTTAAAAATTCACCTACCCTATTTGGATCAGCTTTAAGTCAAGACTTACTGGATTTCAAGTCCATCCCAGGAGAGTATGTACTATTGCAATACGTAGATGATTTGTTGATAGCGGCAGTTACTAGAGAAATATGTCAGCAAGCAACACATGATTTACTACACATACTCTGGAAGGCAGGATACAAGGTGTCCAGGAAGAAAGCTCAGTTGTGTCAGCCAACTGTCAAGTAGGCTGACACATTCCATATCTCTGAAGGTCAAAGAATAATGGGGCCAGAGAGAAAAGAAGCTGTATGCCAAATACCAATACCCAAGCATAGAAGACAAGTGCGGGAATTCTTGGGGGCAGCAGGCTTCTGTAGGATATGGATTCCCAGTTATGCGATATTGGCGAAACCTCTTTATGCAACTATAAAAGGTACAGAGCACGATCCCTTCCTGTGGACCCCTGAACAGCAAAAGGCATTTGAAGATGTAAAGAAGGCTTTGATGCGTGCCCCAGCATTAGGTCTACATGATCATACACGCCCATTCTACTTATATGTACACGAGCAAAGAAGAATGGCTGTGGGAGTATTGACACAGTACTTGGGATCATGGCAAAGACCTGTTGCATATATGTCCAAACAACTGGATGCAGTGGCCAGTGGTCTTCCACCTTGTCTAAGAGCCGTAGCTGCTGCCGCCTTGCTGGTAGCCGGAGCTGATAAACTCACTCTGGGTCAGGAACTCTATGTGCGAGTCCCGCACGCAGTACAAATGTTGCTAGACTATAAAGGCAATCATTGGTTTAGTAACAGCCGCACGACTAAGTATCAAGCTATGTTGTGTGAGAACCCGAGAGTGCATCTAGAGACTGTTAACACCTTAAATCCAGCTACCCTTTTGCCACAACCTACTGAGAGTCAACATGATTGCCTGGAGGTGATGGATGAAGTGTTCTCAAGTAGACCAGACCTTTGTGACTTTCCCCTTCAGAACCCTGATGTCCAGTACTATACGGACTGCAGTAGTTATTTGAAAGAAGGGATTCGCTATGCAGGATATGCAGTAACAACCATAGACAAGGTGATAGAAGCTCGGCCATTGTCAAAAGGAACATCGGCACAGAAGGCAGAACTAATTGCACTCACACTAGCGTTACAATTGGCTGAAGGTTTAAGAGTGAACATCTACACGGACTCCAAGTATGCGTTTTTAACCACTCATGCCCACGGAGCTTTGTATAAAGAAAGAGGATTATTGAATTCAGAGGGTAAAGAAATCAAATACGCAGCTGAGATATTACAACTACTGGAAGCCGTGTGGGAACCGAAAGAAGTTGGTATCATACATTGTCGGGCGCATCTGAAAGGAGATGGTGATGTAACCAAAGGAAATCGGATGGCAGATAATGCAGCTAAGCGTGCCGCTGAATCAGGAAGACAGGAGTATGTTTAACATATAGCTGCTCTTATACCGACTCCACTGTCTCAATGGACTCCAGTTTATACAGCTCAAGAAGAAGAGTGGTTAAAGACTGAAGCTGGAAAGTACCTGGAGAACAAATGGTATCAGTTAGAGGATGGAAGAATAGTTATTCCAGCATCACTAGCTGTAGAAATTGTCCAGAACTATCACAACGGGACACATTCTGGAAGAGATAGTATGGAAGAATCTCTCAGGAAACATTTCTACATACCAAGGTTGTCCAACTTGACTCAAGCCATTGTACGAAGATGTGTGATATGTGCCAAGAATAATGCAAGGCAAGGACCAGTGAAACCACCGGGAGTCCAGTATATGGGGGGACTCCCTATGTTCGTTCTTCAAATAGACTATACGGTAATGCCTAAATCTGGTGGACATCGCTACCTACTAGTAGTTGTGTGTACCTACTCAGGTTGTGTAGAAGCATGTCCTACTCGTACAGAGAAAGCAGGAGAAGTTGTGCGATTCCTGTTGTGAGAAATAATACCCCGATATGGACTACCATGCTCTATAGGATCGGATAATGGTCCAGCCTTTGTTCACCAGTGCCTACAACAACTGACTCATATGCTTGGTATTAAGTGGAAGCTTCATACGGCATATAGACCTCAGAGCTCTGGTAAAGTAGAAAGGATGAACAGAACTATTAAGAACCAATTGGCAAAGATGTGTCAAGAGACTCAGCTTAAGTGGAATGTTCTTTTGCCCATAGCTCTGTTGTGTATTCGTAGTACACCTACCAGAAGGATGGGTCTCTTACCTTTTGAAATCATCTATGGGCGTCCACCTCCCGTACTTGGTAACTTAAGGGGGGATTTGAGTCAGTTGGGAGAAGGAATTACCCGGCAGCAGGTTGTAGAGTTGGGTAAAACTATGGAGGAGGTACAGAAATGGGTACAAGATAGATTACCTGTGAATATTTATCCCCCTGTTCATAGTTATCATCCAGGAGATCAAGTATGGATTAAAGAGTGGAACAGTGTACCGTTAGGGCCTAAGTGGAGGGGTCCTTATGTTGTTCTTTTGTCTACCCCTACAGCTATAAAGGTGGCTGAAGTGACTCCGTGGATTCATCACTCCAGGGTTAAACCAGCATCAGTAGATTCTTGGCAAGCTACACCAGATCCAGAGAATCCCTGCAAGATCCGGTTAAAGCGCACGACTCAGTCGGAGTGACGAGGAGATATCGGGATTTCAAGTGTGTTTAAAGAGATCAGTAAGTGAGTGTTTTGACGGCCATAATATAGCCTGACCACTTACCCACGTGTCATAGCCAGGGTGTCTTGAAGGGACCTCTGTGAAGGGAAGAGAGGACCTGCAGAACTCCATTCCTTGCAGCCCTTACCTCCTGGAAGCTGAGGTGCCATCGCACGGACGAAGACTGAGGATGAAGACGTCGAAAGAAATGCTTTTGATAATGTATATATTTATGATTTTAATTATTCAGGAAGGTAGAGGTACCGACACACCTAGCTGTGAGGTTTGCATTAAGACTACTATAACAGGTAATCATATATCCCAGACCCTAATTTGGCATTCACAATATGAGTGTAAAGGATATGTATCTAGGTGTAGATACCTAGGTATAGATTATAGTGTATGCCATTTAGGAGTAGGAGAACCTAAGTGCTTCAGTCCAGAGTATCAACCCTGTACAATTTGGTTGACCCTCCGGAATGGAGACCCACAGGGGACCCTAATAAATAAGACAGTATTAGAAACCGTACATTCTTCGGGTGTTCTGCTATTTGATGCATGTAAGGCGATATCAAGTGGTAGAAAACCGTGGAATGTATGCGGGGATCTTAAGTGGGAGAGAACGTATGGGTCTAATGATAAGTATATTTGTCCCAGTAGTAAAAACAAGTACGTAAATCCAAAATGCCCAGATAGGGATTATAATTATAGAAACATAGAAACATAGAATGTGACGGCAGATAAGAACCATTCGGCCCATCTAGTCTGCCCAGTTTTCTAAATACTTTCATTAGTCCCTGGCCTTATCTTATAGTTAGGATAGCCTTATGCCTATCCCACGCATGCTTAAACTCCTTTACTGTGTTAACCTCTACCACTTCAGCTGGAAGGCTATTCCATGCATCCACTACCCTCTCAGTAAAGTAATACTTCCTGATATTATTTTTAAACCTTTGTCCCTCTAATTTAAGACTGTGTCCTCTTGTTGTGGTAGTTTTTCTTTGTTTAAATATAGTCTCCTCCTTTACTGTGTTGATTCCCTTTATGTATTTAAATGTTTCTATCATATCCCCCCTGTCTCGTCTTTCCTCCAAGCTATACATGTTAAGATCCTTTAACCTTTCCTGGTAAGTTTTATCCTGCAATCCATGAACCAGTTTAGTAGCCCTTCTTTGAACTCTTTCTAAGGTATCAATATCCTTCTGAAGATAGGGTCTCCAGTACTGTGTACAGTACTCCAAGTGAGGTCTCACCAGTGTTCTGTACAATGGCATGAGCACTTCCCTCTTTCTACTGCTAATACCTCTCCCTATACAACCCAGCATTCTGCTAGCATTTCCTGCTGCTCTATTACATTGTCTGCCTACCTTTAAGTCATCAGAAATAATCACCCCTAAATCCCTTTCCTCAGATGTTGAGGTTATCAAATATTCTGTACTCTGCCCTTGGGTTTTTACGTCCAAGATGCATTATCTTGCACTTATCCACATTAAATGTCAGTTGCCACAACTCTGACCATTTTTCTAGTTTACCTAAATCATTTTCCATTTGGCTTATCCCTCCTTGAACATCAACCCTGTTACATATCTTAGTATCATCCCTCCTTGAACATCAACCCTGTTACATATCTTAGTATCATCCGCAAAAAGACACACCTTACCATCAAGACCTTCTGCAATATCACTAATAAAAATATTAAAGAGAATGGGTCCAAGTACAGATCCCTGAGGTACCCCACTGCCCAAGCTTTGAATATACTCCATTGACTACAACCCTCTGTTGCCTGTCACTCAGCCACTGCCTTACCCATTCAACAATATTGGAATCCAAACTCAAAGATTGTAGTTTATTGATAAGCCTTCTATGTGCAACAGTGTCAAAAGCCTTACTGAAATCTAGGTAAGCAATGTCTACTGCACCACCCTGATCTATAATTTTAGTTACCCAATCAAAAAAATCAATAAGATTAGTTTGGCATGATCTCCCTGAAGTAAACCCATGTTGTCTCTGATCTTGAAATCCATGTGTTTTTAGATGTTCAACAATCCTATCCTTTAACATGGTTTCCATCACTTTCCCCACTACTGAAGTAAGGCTTACTGGCCTATAGTTGCCCACTCCTCCCTATTACCGTTCTTGTGAATGGGCACAACATTCGCTAACTTCCAATCTTCTGGGACTACTCCTGTTATCAATGATTGGTTAAATAAATCTGTTAATGGCTTTGCTAGTACACCACTAAGCTCTTTTAATAGCTTTGGGTGTATTCCATCAGGTCCCATTGACTTATTTGTCTTTACTTTTGACAGTTGAAATAGAACCTCTTCCTCTGTAAACTCATGTGTAATAAATGACTCATTTATCCTTTTTCTTAACTGAGGTCCCTTTCCTTCATTTTTATCTGTAAATACCGAACAAAAATATTCATTGAGGCAGTCAGCTAGACCTTTATCCTCCTCTACACACCTTCCTTCTTTTGTTTTTAATCTAACTAATCCTTGTTTTACTTTTCTTTTCTCATTTATGTATCTAAAAAAAGTTTTGTCTCCCTTTTTTACTGACTGTGCTATTTTCTCTTCTGTGTGTGATTTGGAAGCTCTTATAACTTGCTTAGCCTCTTTCTGCCTAATCTTATAGGTCATTCTGTCTTCCCCACTCTGGGTTTTTTTCATAATTACTAAATGCTAACTTTTTGTTTTTTACTATTTTGGCCACATCTGCGGAGTACCAC
The DNA here is from genome assembly GCF_036172605.1 of Pelobates fuscus. Lineage (NCBI taxonomy): Eukaryota > Metazoa > Chordata > Amphibia > Anura > Pelobatidae > Pelobates > Pelobates fuscus. Next base: position 201,460,100 of record NC_086319.1, read on the forward strand.
AGTGGTTTCTTGAATTTTTTGCTTTTACTGACAAGCCTAATGCAATTTTCTGTTGCCTTCAGTAGTGCAACTTTTAAATAATCCCATTTCTTTTGGACTCCATTTAAATTGCTCCAGTCTGATAATGACTCCTTTACACATATTCTAATTTTAGAAAAGTCTGTTTTTCTAAAGTCTAAAACTTTTGTTTTTGTATGGTGTGACTCAGTCACTGTTCTTATATTAAACCACACTGACTGATGATCACTGGATCCTAAACTTTCACCTACAGTAATATCTGATACCAAATCTCCATTTGTTAACACTAAATCTAGTATGGCCTCTTTACGAGTTGGCTCCTCAACGACTTGTTTTAGAGACAATCCCAGTAGGGAGTTTAGAATATGTGTGCTCCTGGCACAAGTAGCTATTTTTGTTTTCCAATTCACATCAGGAAGATTAAAGTCACCCATGATGATAACTTCCCCCTTCATTGTCATTTTAGCTATTTCTTCAACTAGTAGATTATCTAACTCTTCAATTTGTCCTGGGGGCCTATAAATCACACCTACACGAGTTACTGTGTGATTACCAAATTCTAACGTAACCCAAACGGACTCTATGTTCGCCTCACTAACCTTTATTAGGCTAGATTTTATGCTATCCTTTACATACAGGGCCACCCCTCCCCCTTTCTTGTCTCCCCTGTCTTTTCTATATAAAGAGTACCCTGGTATTGCTATGTCCCAGTCATTTTTCTCATTATACCATGTCTCAGTAACAGCGACTAAATCTACACTATCAGTTGCCATTATTGCCACAAGTTTATGGATCTTATTCCCTAAACTGCGAGCATTTGTAGACATGACTCTAAGCGTATCATTTTTTAACACACTTGCTACAGGCACCTTCTGTCCTTGTTTTGGGGGACAATTGGATTGATGTTTTATCACCCTTTTGCCCCCCCCCCCTCCTAGTTTAAATACATCCTAGCAAAACCTCTGAACTGCTCACTGAGAACATTTGTTCCCTTTTGAGAAAGATGCAAACCATCTTTTTTTTACAGTTTATCTCCATTCCAAACAGAGCTACCATGAGCAATAAAGCCAAATCCTTGCTCCCGACACCATTCACCAAGCCACAAGTTAAAGTCCATATTGGTCTTGTGTGGGTTGGGCAACTTGGGGACAGACAGTAGATAAGGATATGATTGTTACTAAGTTGCCTACCAAACCATATTGTAAGTCTATGGAGTGTAACCCAGTCCATATACTTATTAATAATCCTGAACAATTTATAGATAGGTTCAGAAACTTATTTGGGTTCCAGATATATGGGACGGGTCAATATTATTTCTAGGGATAGAGACCGATACCGTAGCATCCCAAACTCATCAGATTTTCCATTATTTTTATGAAGAGATAAGTGTAGAAAATAAGATCCACCATAATGCTAAAAACCTGTTTATTGATTTAGCTGAGAGTATTGCTGGTAATCTTAATGTGACCAACTGCTATGTGTGTGGAGGTACTAACATGGGAGACCAATGGCCCTGGGAAGCAAAGGAGGTAATGTATTCTGGTTCTGAGACAATTGAACAAATAATATCTTCTCAAGCCGATTATCAAATGAGTGTTAGAGGTAAATATGAGTGGCGATTAAAGACCTCCATTATAGGTTATGTTTGCATAGCAAGGAAAGGAATAATGTTTAATACATCTGTAGGAGAACTGACTTGTCTAGGGCAAAAAGCTTATGATGAGAATACAAAGAATACCACCTGGTGGTCGGCTTCAAATGTCTCAGAACCACCTAACCCGTTTGCAAGTTATGCCAATTTAAAGGACGTGTGGTTTGATCTATCTATCACATCTAGTTGAAAAGCGCCAGCAAATTTGTACTGGATCTGTGGTAAGAAAGCCTATTCGGAGTTACCACAGGACTGGGAAGGGGCATGTGTGTTAGGTATGCTCAAACCATCCTTCTTCTTGTTGCTTATTGAAACAGGAGAGACTTTGGGAGTTAAAGTATATGATGTGAATCATAGGAAGAAAAGGGGACCCCTAGAGATAGGTACCTGGGAAGATAATGAATGGCCTCCCCAGCGTATTATAGATTATTATGGGCCAGCTACATGGACAGAGGATGGTACTTTTGGATATAGAACCCCAATATATATGCTCAACCATATTATAAGGTTACAGGCAGTGGTTGAGATAATTACCAATGAGACATCGCAAGCGCTCAATCTCCTAGCGAAGCATAATACTAGGATGAGGACAGCCGTTTACCAAAATAGATTAGCCTTGGATTACCTATTGGCAGTAGAGGGAGGTGTATGTGGGAAGTTTAACATAAGCAATTGCTGTCTTCAAATAGATGATGAAGGGCAAGCAATAGCTGAGCTTACTAGCCATATGGTTAAACTAGCGCATGTGCCTACTCAGGTATGGAAAGGGAATATCCAAGTAGTTGGTTTGGTAATTGGTATGAGCAGTTTGGAGGACCTAAGGCATTGGTAGGTGGAGTCATGCTAATCTTAATGCTGTGTCTTCTCCTACCATGTCTTTATCCTTTGGTAGTTAGGTCTGTGCAGGGCATTATAGAAAATATAGCAGAAAGAAAGGCTGCTGCACAGATAATGGCCATATATAGATATGAGGCTCTAAATCAGGGAGAACCAGTACAGGAAGAGGAATGTTGAGGGATTCACGTCTTTAGGGAGTCGCAAAGTCTGGTCTGGTTCATGGCAACCTGAGGTATATGCAAACTATGGTTAAGTGATGCCTCTGGAATTGTGAAAATATCAGAAGCATCAAAGGGGGGAATGTGGTGGAATCTCGGTAAAAATAAATTTAGTAGGCCGAGATTACCACGTGGCATGTGTACGTGCATATACTGGTGTATCGTTAGGTTGGTTGCACGTGGCAAAGATACGATCAGTAGTGTACGGAGCATGTGCGAGAATACCGGATGTAGTATTCCCCTCCTCCATTGTGCTGGGCAAGCCATGCGGTCAAACAGGAAGTTAGTTCTTGTTCGATTGATTGGGTAAGAGTATGTGTGGGTGGAGCTTATTATGGGAGGAGTTACATGTCTATATAAGGAGCCTACACTATTGTCCGGGGCTCAGATCTTGTTATATTTTGGTGACATTAGTCCCTCTGAGTCCCGTTCGGTGAATTGAATAAAGAATCTCTTCCTTCCTGAAGAAACCTGTGTCCATCTCTCTGTGCTTGGCTTCCGTCAGTTTCTCCGGTATCATTAGCTTACACTGAAAAACGTTTTTCTTTGTAATAGCACGCTATAGATACACCAGATATGAGTGGCAACTGTCAAAGTACACAGGCAGGGGTCTGCAGAGCACACGCTGAAGGCCTGACACACCCGCTTTAAGGACACTGACTGCTATTAGCTTACACTGGAAAACTTTTTTTTCTTTGTAAAAGCACGCTATAGAGACACCAGATATGAGTGGCAACTGTCAAAGTACACTGGCAGGGGTCTGCAGAGCACACGCTGAAGGCCTGACACACCCGCTTTAAGAACACTGACTGCTATTAGCTTACACTGAAAAACTTTTTTTCTTTGTAAAAGCACACTATAGGGACACCAGATATGAGTGGCAACTGGCAAAGTACACGAACAGAGGTCTGCAGAGCACACGCTGAAGGAGGCCTGACACCCGCTTTAAGGACACTGACTGCTATTAGCTTACACTGAAAAACTTTTTTTCTTTGTAAAAGCACGCTATAGAGACACCAGATATGAGTGGCAACTGGCAAAGTACACGGGCAGAGGTCTGCAGAGCACACGCTGAAGGAGGCCTGACACCCGCTTTAAGGACACTGACTGCTATTAGCTTACACTGAAAAACTTTTTTTCTTTGTAAAAGCACACTATAGAGACACCAGATATGAGTGGCAACTGGCAAAGTACACGGGCAGAGATCTGCAGAGCACACGCTGAAAGAGGCCTGACACACCCGCTTTAAGGACAATGACTGCTATTAGCTTGCACTGAAAAACTTTTTTCTTTGTAAAAGCACACTATAGAGACACCAGATATGAGTGGCAAAGTACACAGAGGTCTGCAGAGCACACGCTGAAGGAGGCCTGACACCCGCTTTAACCCCTTAAGGACACATGACATGTGTGACATGTCATGATTCCCTTTTATTCCAGAAGTTTGGTCCTTAAGGGGTTAAGGACACTGACTGCTATTAGCTTACACTGAAAAACTTTTTTCTTTGTAAAAGCACGCTATAGAGACACCAGATATGAGTGGCAACTGTCAAAGTACACAGGCAGGGGTCTGCAGTGCACACGCTGAAGGCCTGACACACCCACTTTAAGGACACTGACTGCTATTAGCGTACACTGGAAAACTTTTTTTCTTTGTAAAAGCACGCTATAGAGACACCAGATATGAGTGGCAACTGTCAAAGTACACTGGCAGGGCTTCTGCAGAGCACACGCTGAAGGCCTGACACACCCGCTTTAAGGACACTGACTGCTATTAGCTCGCACTGAAAAACTTTTTTTCTTTGTAAAAGCACACTATAGAGACACCAGATATGAGTGGCAAAGTACACGGGCAGAGGTCTGCAGAGCACACGCTGAAGGAGGCCTGACACACGCTTTAAGGACATTGACTGCTATTAGCTTACACTGAAAAACTTTTTTTCTTTGTAAAAGCACGCTATACAGACACCAGATATGAGTGGCAAAGTACACGGGCAGGGTTCTGCAGAGCACACGCTGAAGGAGGCCTGACACCCGCTTTAAGGACACTGACTTCTATTAGCTTACACTGAAAAACTTTTTTTCTTTGTAAAAGCACACTATAGAGACACCAGATATGAGTGGCAACTGGCAAAGTACACGGGCAGAGGCAGGTCCGCCATCAGGGGGTGACAACTGTCACAACCTGGCAGTCCTGGGCCTCACTTTCCCTCCCTGCACACATAGATAGCGAATATCTCTTCTCCTCCCTGCTAATAAATCTCGCGAGACCCGGTTGCCATGGCAACGCTCCGCAGGTCTCGCGAGAGTTATTGGAGGAGAGAAGAGGAGAAGCTGTGTGCTGCCTGGGCCCCCTCTGCGGTAACAGGAAGCCGGGGGGCCCCACCATGCCACCGGACCACCAGGGATGGAATCTCCCCCCTCCCTAGACACAGGTAAGCAGGGAGGGGGGAGAAACAATTTAATTAATTAATTCTTTTTTTTTAAATAATGTTAAAATGCCCCCCCTCCTCATTGCAAATTTACGCACACACACTACATACACTGACACAACACATACACACACATACACTGACACAACACACACACACACACTGCATACACTGACACAGCACACACACACACACTACATACACTAACACAACACACACACACACTACATATACTAACACAACACACACACACACACACACACTGCATACACTGACAAAACACACGCACTGCATGCACTGACACAACACACACACATACTACATACACTGACACAACACACACACACTACATACACTGACACAACACACACACACACACACACACTGCATACACTGACACAACACACGCACACACTACATACACTGACACAACACATACACACATACACACTACATACACTGACACAACACACACACTGCATACACTGACACAACACACACACACACACTACATACACTAACACAACACACACACACACACTACATACACTAACACAACACACACACACACACTACATACACTGACAAAACACATGCACTGCATGCACTGACACAACACACACACACACACACACTACATACACTGACACAACACACACACACACTACATACACTGACACAACACACACACACACACTGCATACACTGACACAACACACACACACACTACATACACTGACACAACACACACACACTACATACACTAACACAACACACACTCTGCATACACTGACACAACACACACTGCATACACTTACACAACCCACACTTTGCATATATTGACACAACACACTCACCGCATACACTAACACAACACACACTCTGCATACACTGACACAACACACACACCGCATACACTAACACAACACACTCTGCATACACTGACACAACACACACTGCATACACTAATACAACACACACTGCATACACAAACACACACTGCATACACTAACACACACAGTGCATACACTAATACAATACACACACTGCATTCACTAATACAACATGCACTCTGCATACACTACACACTAACACACTCACTGCATCCACTATACTGACACACACTCTGCATTCGCTACACATTACCACACTCTGCATTCACTACACTAACACACACTCTGCATCCGCTACACACTAACACACTCTGCATTCACTACACTAACACACACTGTGCATCCGCTACACACTAACACACTCTCTGCATTCACTACACTAACACAGACTCTGCATCCGCTACACACTAACACAGACTCTGCATCCGCTACACACTAACACACTCTCTGCATTCACTACACATTAACACACTCTCTGCATTCACTACACTAACACACTCTCTGCATTCACTACACTAAGACACTCTCTGCATTCACTACACATTAACACACACTCTGCATTCACTACAAATTTACACACACACTACATTCATTACACTGACACACTCTGCATTCACTACACCCTAACACACACTCTGCATTTATTACACACTACCACAGACTCTGCATTCACTAAACTATGCACACACTCTGGATTCACTATACTGACACACACTCTGCATTCACTACACTAACATACACTCTGCATCACCTGTACACACAGCATCCACTACACAAACATCCTGTATTCACAGTACACACACTACATCCACCACAAATTGAAACATCCTGCATTCACTATACACAGACACTGTGTCTAATACACACACTACATCCACTACAGACACTGCATCCACTAAACACATTTCATCTAGTACATGCAAACACTACATCCACTACACAAACACACACTACATCACTGTACACACACTACATCCACTACTCAAACACACTCTGCATTCACTACACATTAACACTCTGCATTCACTACACTAACACACACTCTGCATCTGCTACACACTAACACACCCTCTGCATTCACTACACATTAACACACACTATGCATTCACTACACATTTACAAACACTCTGCATTCACTGCACTAACACACACACTACATTCATTACACTGACACACTCTGCATTCACTACACACTAACACACACTCTGCATTCATTACACACTAACACACACTCTGCATTCACTAAACTATGCACACACTCTGGATTCACTATACTGACACACACTCTGCATTAACTGTACACACAGCATCCACTACACAAACATCCTGTATTCACAGTACACACACTACATCCACCACAAATTGAAACACTCTGCATTCACTATACACAGACACTGCGTCTAATACACACACTACATCAACTACAGACACTGCATCCACTAAACACATTTCATCTAGTACATACAAACACTACATCCACTACACAAACACACACTACATCACTGTACACACACTACATCCACTACTCAAACACACTCTGCGTTCACTATACACACTGCATCCGCTACACTAACACACTCTGCATTCACTGCACAAACAGTATCTAATACACACAAACACTACATCCATTACACACATTCTAATTCACTTCCACTATACACACCACATTCAGTCCCGCATCATTGTCAGCGGACTAGGTAGGGCATGGGCGGGCCCGGGAGGGAGGGGTCGGGGGGGGGCCAGACCTTGTGCTTTGTCAGGGGCCCCAAAATTTCTGATGGCAGCCCTGGGCAGAGGTCTGCAGAGCACATGCTGAAGGAGGCCTGACACCCGCTTTAAGGACACTGACTGCTATTAACTTACACTGAAAAACTTTTTTCTTTGTAAAAGCACACTATAGAGACACCAGATATGAGTGGCAACTGGCAAAGTACACTGGCAGAGGTCTGCAGAGCACACGCTGAAGGAGGCCTGACACCCAGACGCTTGCAGACAACTAACTGCTATTCAACCTATTACAGAGAAAAAACATTTTTTTCTTTTTAAATGTCAAGCTTAAGCTATTGTGACACCAGATATGAGTGGTGGCACTGGGCAAATGGGCACAGTATCCACTGAGCCTGACACAGAAGCTGGCAGACAACTAACTGCTCTTCAATCTATTACAGTGAATTTTTTTGTTTTTTTTATGTAAAGCTTAAGCAATTGTGACACCAGATATGAGTGGTGGCACTGGGCAAATGAGCACAGTATCCACTGTGAGCCTGACACAGAAGCTGGCAGACAACTAACTGCTCTTCAATCTATTACAGTGAATTTTTTTTTGTTTTTTTAAATGTAAAGCTTAAGCTATTGTGACACCAGATATGAGTGGTGGCACTGACTGGGCAAATGGGCACAGCATCCACTGTGAGCCTGACACAGAAGCTGGCAGGCAGGCAACTGCAATTACATTACACAGAAAAAAAAAGCAGACTGATGTTCTAGCCCTAAAAAGGGCTTTTTGGGGTGCTGTCCTTACAGCAGAGATCAGATGAGTACTTCAGGATTGTAGTGGGCACTGAATACCCTAGCCTAGCTATCAATTTCCCTATCTAATGAGCAGCAGCTACCCTTTCCCTCCTCTCACTAAGCATGCAGCTTCAGAATGAATCGAAAATGGATGCTGGAAGGGAGGTGGGAGGGTCTGCTAGGGAGGGTGTGCTGCTGATTGGCTGGAATGTGTCTGCTGACCGTGAGGCACAGGGTCAAAGTTTGCTCAATGATGACGAATAGGGGGCGGATCGAACTGCCCATGTGTTCGCCCGCGGTGGCGAACGCGAACACGCTATGTTCACCGGGAACTATTCGCCAGCGAACAGTTCGGTACATCACTATTGTGGCAGCTTCACCAAATCTAAATAAAAGATTGTACTGATGAGATGGAACTCTTTTGCACCATGTCATCTACCTGTAAATGAAAAAGGCTAGAGTAATACTTTGCAAACTCGTGATTTTTGGGGGGTCAATTAATTTCTTTCTGCTATGCAATTTTATAAAAGCTGTCCTGGACTGGACCATCTTTCATCTAAGGTGAGCACACACTGTTTATCATTTTTAGATTTTCCCTAGGTGACATACTTTGAACATTTCGTAGGTATAATATATTTCTAAGTGAGGTACTAGTCTGTGTTCTCTGTGATTTAAGGAAACTAGGACACCTAAAGTGGATCTATCACTGTCTGGGAACTTTGTATAATTTGTAGACATATGCAATTCGTTTAGGTCCGAATATGAATTTGGACGAATTTAGGGCAATTCGGACATTCGGGTACTTCCGAAGTGCCGAATTGCCGAGGTCCCGAAGTGCTGAAATTACAGAATTTCCGAAGTGTCGTAGTGCCGAAGTTCCGAAGCACAGTATTGCCTAAGTACTAATATACTTACCCAGTGAAAGAAGTAGAATGTTACATTGTATACAATTTTAAATGAAAAGTATACAAACATAGCCAGGATTCAGCTGTAAGCATTTGCAAAACTTACAACAATCAAGTAACATACATTCATATAAAATGTAAGTTACTTAGCCTGTCAATGTAATGACAGGAATGAATAAGTAGATAACTCCCTAATTCCCACGGTATTAGGGAGATATCTACTAAAAGGCTGAAAGACCTAAATTGGTCTTTCAGACAGATTTACTAATACTAAGTAAAGATTAATTAGTATTAGTAAATTATGCCCCTACTCGCTATACCGCGAGTAGGGGCATGTCTGTTAAACAGTGAGCAGCCTGTGGCTGCTCACTGTTAAAAAAACAAAAGTCCCCCTTCCCGAGCCCCCACCCGCGACACGCGAGTGGGGGCTTTTAAACTAATGGGGGAACCTATTGCCCCCCCTGGCCCTCACCCCTGAGCGGTGAGTGGGGGCCCTAATGTAAAATAATGGGGGGGACCTATTGTCATCCCCCTGGGCCCCCACCCCTGAGCGGCGGGTGGGGGCCCTAAATCAGAATAGGGGGGGACCTAATGGCATCCCTTGGCCCCCACCCCTGAGCCACAGGTGGGAGCCCTAAATTGGAAAAGGGGGAGCTAATGTCCTCCCCCCGGCCCCCACCCGTGAGCCATGAGTGGGGGCCCTAAATTGGAACAAGGGGGGAGCTAATGTCCTCCCCCCTGGCCCCCACCCCTGAGCAGCGGGTAGGGGCCCTAAACACTAATAAGGGGGGACCTAACGACCTCCCCCCTGGCCCCCACCCCTGAACGGCAGGTGGGGGCCCTAAATTGGAATAAGGGAGGACCTAATATCCTCCCCCTGGCCCCCACCCCTGAGCGGCGGGTGGGGGTCCTAAATACCAATAGGGGGGGACCTATTACCCTCCCCCCCGGCCCCCACCCCTGAGTGGCGGGTGGGGGCCCTAAAAATTTTTTAACCTCCCCTCCCAGGTGACTAGGGGTCCCCAAACCCCTAGTCACCCCCTCCCCCCCAAAAAAAATTAAACCCCTACCTACCCCTTTCACCCTAATAATAATGAGGGGGGACCTTTAACTAAGTACCTGTAAAAAACTTACCATTCTTTCTTCTAAAATCTTCTTTTTTCAGCCCCAAAAAAGGCCAAATAAAAAGTCATACTAACCGACGCACTTAAAAAAAATATATATATATATTTAAAAAACTGAGCTCTGCAGGGCGGTGGAAGGCTTATAAAGCCTTGCCCCGTCCTGCAATTAGGCTCAGAGCACCCTGATTGGTGGGTTTAAGCCATCCAACCAGAGTGCTCTGACAGGTAAATGAAGAGACTGACAGGTAAGTTTCTACATTTACCTGTCACAGCACTCTGATTAGTTGGTTTGAAATCCACCAATCAGAGTGCTCTGTGTCATTTTACACAGCGTGGGAAAGTTCTTTGGAATTTTCCCACGCTGTGTAATTTGACTCGTAATACTCTGGTTAATGGATTAAGTAATTTTTTTTTTTTTAAACAGTGAGCAGGCTGCTCACTGTTTACTAGACATACCCCTACTCGCGGTATAGCGAGTAGGGGCAAAATGTACTAATACTAAGTAATTTTTACTTCGTATTAGTAAATTTGTCTGAAAGACCAATTTAGGTCTTTCAGCCTTTTGGTAGATAACTCCCTAATACCGTGGGAATTAGGGAGTTATCTACTAAGCGGCTGCAATAGAAGTCCCGAAGTCCCGAAATGCCAAAGTTCCGAAATTCCGAAGTTCCGAAGTGTCGAAGTGCCTAAGTGCTCCGCCCAGGGCGCACCGGCTCTGGGGGCGCAAAATTCCAGTGACCGGCAGGAGGGAAGTGCTCCATCCTGCCTGGTCACCTCCTGGATCCCCGGAGCGGCGCTGAAGTTCATTAGGAGGCGGCGAGGGAGCTCTCTGATCTCTCTGACCGGCTCCCTCGCACGTCTTTTGCGCGCCTTTTGCTGATGCCGCGGGAGCCGGAATATGACGTCATATTCCGGCTCCCGCGGCATCAGAAAACAGCCTGCGAGGGAGCCGGTCAGAGAGATCAGAGAGCTCCCTCACCGCCTCCTAATGAACTTCAGCAGCCCCACTGGACCACCAATGAAAGACCCACGCCAGCACTCCAGGTAGGGAGGTTGGGTGGGAAATTTAAATTTAATTTAGATAATTAATTACTGTGTGTAACGGACCGTTTCAGCATATGAGGGGTTAAAATCCGTTTAGGCGATAATCCCCTTTTCTCAGAAAGGCACAGCTACTGCAGAACATCAAAACTCACGAATTGGATATACGTGAATGCATCAAACTCCCGAACTGCATACCAGGGAATAAGATAGCACTCCAAGCTGGAACCTCACGAATAGCTGCTAGCAGATGAATAGGAAAAGCAGACATCAGCTTACACTCCTAGCAATCAATCTCCAACAGCATACAGTGAATCCCCTCAAGAACGAGACAAGGCTCCGTGTTGACGGTCAAGCAGTGGTCTGAGGTGCTGGGGCACCCAGCCTGGTTTTTATTACATGAGTACACATACAGGCCACACCCAGGGGGAGGCATAACATAACCAATGGCATAGATGTTACATCCCCTCCCCTTAGTGTGACACATAATCCCATTATGCAGACAGTTCAAAATATACTTTTACACAACTTTCATAACTTTAAAACCATACATCACATTCACATAAAAATACATATCCTCAATCAATCCATTCAGGGGAACAACATATTAAAAAATGGCATGAATCAGACCAGGGGTTCAAAAGTTAGTAAAAGTATCTTTTGTTCCCCCTGGCTGGCAGAAAAAACATCCCCACAATGCATCCTGGTTTCCTCCCTTCTGCCCTGGAGATAATTGGAGAAGTAATCCAATTATTCAGGACTAGAGGCAGACTCCATTAACCACATGGTTGCAAAACGACATAAAACACTTTAAAATACATAAAGTCACATTTTACACATAACACACAGACATTTCACATATCCCCAGATAGCTCAGGTCTGAGTGCACATTATTAGGTGAATGGCACTCAGACCAACCGAATACAGTTTAATCGCCATAGAGCCAAAGTCTTTAATCACACGAATAGGCTCCATGGCATAGCTATCTGGGTTACCACAGCTCACACAGGGCAAGTACCAAATGACCCCACTGTATTTAAAGGGCCAGAATGAGTGACATACACTCTGGTATGGCCGAATACTGTTTTTAAAGGGCCCAATCTCCCAGGGCCATAGTCCAAAGGCAGCAGGCGGGCAACCAGGCTCCTCCAATACAATGTGCCGAGATTGGTTCCGTCACATCTCTCCCCCTTTCCAAAAAGACTAACAGGGTACCTGACCTCCTGCCGGTCAGTGCCCTGGTTAGTCCAGCAACCCACCCACAAAGCAGAAAAAACAGTACAGCCCACCCACAATAAATGGTTACTACACCTGGGTAGAGGAGAAGTTGGTCCATGTCCAGGTGCCTCACCACGGCTGTGTAGGGGACTGGTAGGCTGCCTTGGTGGGTTGCTGAGTGGGCAGAGACCAGCGGTACTCTGTCCTGGTGCCAGCACTACCACCGGATTAGTCTGGTTGGAGCCTGGTTGCTGGAGACGGACTTTCTCCCCCTTGGATACACAGCTCTGTCGTGGGGGGGTAGGACCGACCGTCCCTACCCCCTGTGTGGTGAGTGCAGAGACCACGGTCCCATCTGCACCGGTGGGGGGATTACAGTCTCCCCCTGGTACATTAAGCTGCCGCTGGGGAGAGGGGGTAACAGGCTCCTCTCCCACTAGAACACTCTGCCGCTGGGGAAAGGAGACTGGGCTCTCTATTCTCTGCACATTACGGATCTGCCGCTGGAGAGAGGTGGTAGCAAGCTCCTCTCCCATACATACTTTCCGCCTTTGTGGAGGGAGACCGACTGTCTCTCCTCCCAATACAGTGTCCTGCTGCTGGGGAAAGGAGACTGGGCTCTCTATTCCTTGCTGGACACTCTGCCGCTGGGGAAAGGAGACTGGGCTCTCTATTCCCTGCACATCAATGATCCGCCGCTGGGGAGAGGTGGTAGCAAGCTCCTCTCCCATACATACTTCCATCATCTGTGGAGGGAGACCGACTGTCTCTCCTCCCAATACAGTGTCCTGCTGCTGGGGAAAGGAGACTGGGCTCTCTATTCCCTGCTGGACATTCTGCCGCTGGGGAAAGGAGACTGGGCTCCCAATTCCCCAAAAATCATGCTGCTGCTGGGGGGTAGGACCAACTACCTCTGCCCCCTGTAACTCAGCCTGCCGCTGGGGAGGGAGGACGCTGCTCTCCTCTCCCTGCACTTCACACTGCCTTCCCGGCATATCACTCTGCTGCTGGGGGGTAGGACCAACTACCTCTGCCCCCTGTAACTCAGCCTGCCGCTGGGGAATGGAGACTGGGCTCCCAATTCCCTGCAGGACCGGTGGAGAGACCTCGGTCCCATCTCTACCGGCCACCTGGGGTTCTTCCCAGTAAATCTCCACAATATCTTCCCAGCGGAATGGGTCTGGATCTGGGTCTGTCACTTTACTGTCCTGCTGAGCCCTCCCAATGGAGTGGAAGAGATCTCGGTAGTCCTGCTCCAGTTCCCACTCCATGTTTGCTAGGTGAGCCAGCTCTTGCTCTACCTCATGGGGGTCATCCCACTCATGCCTAGCCTCCCTCTCATAGAAAATATCCTGAAGTCTGGTTTGCGCAGGGCTCCCAAAGCCAGGCTCTGCAAAGGACTCCCATAACAAGCCAGGACCATCAAACTCCTCTCCCTCTGGCTTGTCATGTTCGGCTGTCCAGGGTATATACTGTGCCATATACCACCAGAGCGCCTGGTAGGCATCCTCCAGCCACAGCTCCTGCCATACCCGGTGCTTGAGCTCCTTTACCCATTGCTCCAGAGGCTGCTCTCCCAGGAAGGGCATCCGCAGTGCCAGTCGTGTCTGCCATCGCTGCTCTTCACTGGGGAGACTCTTGCCCCGCTGGTACTGTACGTTATCCAGGGCCTGGTACCAGATGCCTTTCCTTATTGCATCCCGGTCATCTATGTCACCCTCATCGTACTCCACTGCTGGTTCCATCCTGGTGCTGTCAGGGTCGCTGTACTCAGACATGCGTTGCCCTCAAATTGTAAATCCAAAGAAATGGTGTCTCCTGTAGCTGTCCTTCTGGCTGTAGGAACGATCCCGCCGCTTGCCACCAATTGTAACGGACCGTTTCAGCATATGAGGGGTTAAAATCCGTTTAGGCGATAATCCCCTTTTCTCAGAAAGGCACAGCTACTGCAGAACATCAAAACTCACGAATTGGATATAGGTGAATGCATCAAACTCCCGAACTGCATACCAGGGAATAAGATAGCACTCCAAGCTGGAACCTCACGAATAGCTGCTAGCAGACGAATAGGAAAAGCAGACATCAGCTTACACTCCTAGCAATCAATCTCCAACAGCATACAGTGAATCCCCCCAAGAACGAGACAAGGCTCCGTGTTGACGGTCAAGCAGTGGTCTGAGGTGCTGGGGCACCCAGCCTGGTTTTTATTACATGAGTACACATACAGGCCACACCCAGGGGGAGGCATAACATAACCAATGACATAGATGTTACATCCCACACATCCCCTCCCCTTAGTGTGACACATAATCCCATTATGCAGACAGTTCAAAATATACTTTTACACAACTTTCATAACTTTAAAACCATACATCACATTCACATAAAAATACATATCCTCAATCAATCCATTCAGGGGAACAACATATAACAAAATGGCATGAATCAGACCAGGGGTTCAAAAGTTAGTAAAAGTATCTTTTGTTTCCCCTGGCTGGCAGAAAAAACATCCCCACAATGCATCCTGGTTTCCTCCCTTCTGCCCTGGAGATAATTGGAGAAGTAATCCAATTATTCAGGACTAGAGGCAGACTCCATTAACCACATGGTTGCAAAACGACATAAAACACTTTAAAATACATAAAGTCACATTTTACACATAACACACAGACATTTCACATATCCCCAGATAGCTCAGGTCTGAGTGCACATTATTAGGTGAATGGCACTCAGACCAACCGAATACAGTTTAATCGCCATAGAGCCAAAGTCTTTAATCACACGAATAGGCTCCATGGCATAGCTATCTGGGTTACCACAGCTCACACAGGGCAAGTACCAAATGACCCCACTGTATTTAAAGGGCCAGAATGAGTGACATACACTCTGGTATGGCCGAATACTGTTTTTAAAGGGCCCAATCTCCCAGGGCCATAGTCCAAAGGCAGCAGGCGGGCAACCAGGCTCCTCCAATACAATGTGCCGAGATTGGTTCCGTCACACTGTGTGTGTGTGTATGTGTGTGTGCATGTGAGTGTGAGTGTGTATGTCAGTGTGTGTGTGTGTGTGTGTGTGTCTGTCAGTGTGTGTGTGTGAGTGAGTGTGTGTGTGTGTGTGTCTGTCAGTGAGTGTGTGTGTGTGTCTGTCAGTGTGTGTGTGTGTCTGTCAGTGAGTGTGTGTGTGTGTGTGTGTCTGTCAGTGTGTGTGTGTGTCTGTCAGTGAGTGTGTGTGTGTGTGTGTCTGTCAGTGTGTGTGTGTGTCTGTCAGTGTGTGTGTATGTGTGTCTGTCAGTGTGTGTGTGTTCGAGTATGTGTCTGTGAGTTTGTGTGTGTGTGTGAGTATGTATTTTTCTGTAAGCCTGTATGTATGTATGTGTCTGTATATCTTGTACGTATGTTTCTGTATGTCTCTGTATGCATGTATGTAACTGGATGTATGTTTGTCTCTGAATGTCTGTATATATGTCTCTGTATGCATGTATGTAACTGTATGCCTTTATGTCTCTGTATGTACGTATGTGTGTGTCTCTGTATGCCTGTATGTCTTTGTATGCATGTTTCTGTATGTATGTATGTGTCTGTATGACGGTATGCCTCTGTATGTGTCTGTATGACGGTATGCCTCTGTATGTATGCATGTGTCTGCATGCCTGTATGTCTCTGTATGTATGTTTCTTTATGCCTGTATGTCTGTATGTATGTGCCTGAATGTCTTTGTATGTATGTTTCTGTATGCCTGTCTGTATGTATGTGTCTGTATGACGGTATGCCTCTGTATGCATGTATGTCTTTATATGCCTGCATGTCTCTGTATGCATGTATATCTCTGCTTGTATGTCTCTGACTGTATGTGTCTGTATGTCTCTGTATGATTATTTCTGTCTTTGTATGACAGTGTACCTGTATGACTTTGACTGTGTGACTGAAAAATGATGCCTGTGTGCCTGTGGCTTGGGAGGAAAGACACACAGGTGAAGATGCATTTTTTTTTTTTTTAATGAGGGTTGGGGGCGCCAAAATGCATCTTCGCCTGTGTAACTAAAAATCCTAGCACCGGCCCTGGCTCCGCCCCCCACCCCCCCTTCTAGTGGTGAAAAAAAATTAAATAATTAAAGGAATACCCTCACAACCAAAATAGATTTTAAAAAAAACTAATTTTCCTGACCATTATTCCTGGCAGCATTTACTCTTGGGTAGCTCATCCCCTCACAGCAGAAAGGACAGGAAATAGAACTCTGAAACTGGTATTTTCCTGACATTATTCATGGCAGCATTTACTCATGGGTTAGCTCCTCCCCTCACAGCAGAAAGGATAGGAAATAGAACTCTGAAACTGGTATAAATAGATCATCCCCCTTCCCATCAGGCAGTCTTTTTTCCTGTCCTTCACAGCAGTTTGGAAGGAGTCTGCTTATGCAGGCCTAGAATTTTTATTTTATGCTCACCAGGCAATATTTTTGTAGCCATGCCGGGGTTCAGCCTCTAAGCCCTGAAGACCCAGCAACGCACTATTGTTAATACTGCAAACCTGGGTACCCCCTTTAGTGACCGGGGGTCGGACCCAACCTCTCCCTTAGGGATGAAAATGGTCCACTGCATGCCAGGGTTCAGCCTCTTATCCCTGGAGACCCAGCAACAGGCCAGCTTGGGTACCCCGTCAGGGGATGAATGTAATATACTGCCTACAGGAAACCAGGCCTGGGTTCAGCCTCTTATCTCTGAAGACCCAGCAACAGGCCAGCTTGGGTACCCACTCAAGGGATGAATGTGATATACTGCCTACATGAAGCCAGGCCAGGGTTCAGCCTCTTATCCCTGAAGACCCAGCAAACAGCACATCTGTAAGAATTGCCAGCCTGGGTACCTACTTCAGAAACCAGGGGTCTGACCTATCTCTCTCTCTCTCTGAAGTGATGACAGCGGTCCACTGCAAACATGAGGCCCAGCTGAGTCTAAGCCTTTACCCCTGAAGACCCAGCAAACAGCACATCTATAAGAGTTGCCAGCCTGGGTACCTCCTTCAGCAATCAGGAGTCTGGTCTATCTCTCTCCCTGAGAGGATGACAGCTGTCCACTGCATACGTGAGGCCCAGCCGAGTCTAAGCCTTTATCCTTGAAGACCCAGTAAACAGCACTTCCATAAGGTGACTACCTGGGTATTCCTTTTCTATGTGTTCCACCTTGTATGGGGTTGGTTAAACCTCCTCCCACTGGTGATGATGGACGGCATATGGTGTACAGATGGAAGCCTATAGTTTAAACAGTTTAGGCTGTCAGTTGATCAAATCCCCATTTTGCCGCTGAAACACAGGCCTGCAGCTGTTCAGGTAAGTGTGATACCGGAGAAACTGACGGAAGCCAAGCACAGAGAGATGGACACAGGTTTCTTCAGGAAGGAAGAGATTCTTTATTCGGTTCACCGATCGGGACTCAGAGGGACTAATGTCACCAAAATACAACAAGTTCTGAGCCCCGGACAATAGTGCAGGCTCCTTATATAGGCATATAACTCCTCCCATATTAAGCTCCACCCGCACATTCTCATAACCAATCAAAACGAACAAGAACTAACTTCCTGCTTGACCGCATGGCTTGTCCAGCACAATGGAGGAGGGGAATACTACATCCGGTATTCTTGCACATGCTCCGTACACTACTGATCGTATCTTTGCCACGTGCAACCAACCGACCGATACGTCAGCATATGCACGTACACATGCCACGTGGTAATCTCGGCCTACTAAATTTATTTTTACCGAGATTCCACCACAAGTGCATTAGTAATTTATATTAAAACTAGTATAGGCACCTGGGTCTCTGTTCTTTCAGTCCCTCCCAGCTGCTTACATTAGGCTTCCTTCTAACAAATAGGTCACATTTAGGAGGTTTGTGTGGTGAGCATTTAGGTAAGTTTATACATGAAAGGATGCTTGGTGCAAAAGAGTGCTGATAATGCAAGAAGGCATTGTGCAAAAGAGTGCTGATAATGCAATGAGGCATTGTGAAAAAGAGTGCTGATAATGGATATCCTGGCTGTATAAAGTCTGCTGGAATTTCCCAGTCCTGAAGACAGAGAAATATCCAAGGTAAAGAACTTTCCTGGGTGACTCATTGAAGTACAAACATGTATATGATCGGTTTTAAAAACCTAACTCTAAGTCCACACACACTTGTTTTTATCAAGATATGTGGCGTTGATTGCTGTTATCTGTGCATTATCGCAAATAAGCAGGCTTTTCCAGAAAGTGGAAGTATATACTGCATATGAGACCACGGGCCTCAGTATCCATACATAATCTGGTGGTGGTACAGCATCGGTATGTTTTCACTTTATGCTCTAACGTATGAACAGAGTGTGTCCAGCATATGCTCCATGTATGGGTTACTATAAGGACACGGCCTCAGTATATGTATCCACTATATGCTCTATGTAGGAGTTACTAGGATACGGCCTCAGTATATGTTTCCGCTATATGGTCTATATAAGAGTTACTGTGAGTACACCGCCTCAGTATAAGTATCCTCTATATGATTTTTATAGGAGTTTCTATTGAGACACAGCCTCAGTATATGTATCCACTATATGCTCTGTGTGAGTTTCTATGGGGACAGCCTCAGTATATGTATCCATTATAGGCTCTATGTATGAGTTACAATGAGGACGCAGCCTCAGTTTATGTATGCACTATATGCTCTATGTGTGAGTTACTGTGAGGACACAGCCTCAGTATGGGCATCCACTATAGAATATATATATACATATATATATATATATATATATATATATATATATATGAGTTACTATGGAGACACAGCCTCAGTTTATGTATGCACTATATGCTCTGTGTATGAATTACTATGAGGACACTGCCTCAGTATATTTATCTACTATAGGCCATATGTATGAGTTACTGTGAGGACACAGCCTCAGTATATATATCCACTATATTGTCTATGTATGAGTTTGTGTTCATTTGCTCTGAAAACAGAGCCTCAGTATATGTCCTCTACATGCTCTATATGTAAGTTGGTGTGGACATTGCTTCAGTGGATCTGTTCACTATATGCTTGATATATTAGTGGAAACACAATAGATGTGAATTATATAAGACACATCCTCTATGAGTCCACTCTAATAATGGTTCTATGTGTGGGTTATTAGTCACAACCTCAGTATATGTGAGTGGTATATGTGCATGAAGTTCTGTTGAAAACACAGCCTCAATTTATCGCTCTCATATAATCTTAATATGGGTGCAGTCACATTGTCACTGTATATAGCAGAGGTAGGCTATGTATGATTACTGTTTAAACAGACTCAGTATATGTAACTGATATATATGTGCATAGGGTGCTGTTAAGAAACATCCACAATGTATGTGATTCATATAATCTGATGCAGGTTGGTATTATTATATAACCCCAATTTATTCACAGCCTTGGTAGATTTAATATATACAAATGATCTAAGTCTGTTTTGCGCTGAAATGTAATACAGCCCAATTCTAGCAAATGCACTGTTGTACTGGGTAAGTAACTAGTGCCTACTGTGGATTTTCTATTTCAGTTTTTTAACCCGTTAACGCCGTTATGGCGTTCCATGCCGTCCCCATTATAATGGGCTTTAAAGCCGTTGCGGCGGCATGGAACGCCGTAACAGCTTTGAGCCCCAGGAGGTAAGTTATACTTACCTCCACCGCGATCCTCTTCTGGGGGGCTGCCTGACAGCCCAGGCAGCCCTCCCACGGCAAATGAGGCCCCCGGGGGCCATGTGATCGCTCTCAAAGAGCGATCACATGGCCCCCTATAGCTGGCTGTGGATCTGCCAGCAGGGGGACTGTCTAAAATATCAGACAGTCCCCCTGCTGGTAAGAAAGTATAAAAAAATAAATTAAACATGTTAAAAAATAAATTTAAAATATTTTTATATATATATAATATGTATATATATTATATATATAATATATATACATATTATATATATGTAACGTCATACAATGTGTATTTTAATACTAATATAAGTACCGTATTTTTCGCTCCATAAGACGCACCCCACCATAAGACGCACCTAGTTTTTAGAGGAAGAAACCCAGAAAAAAAATATTCTTAACAAACTGTCCCATAGTGTTTCTTACTATGGGACAGTTTGTACAGAATATTTTTTTTCTCCCCTGTCCCATAGTGTCCCCTCCTCCCATAGTCTTCACCCACTTCCTCCCCATAGACTTCATCCCCCTCCTCCCCATAGACTTCATCCCCCCCCTCCCCATAGACTTCACCCCCCCTCCCCATAGACTTCTTCCCCCCCCTCCCCATAGACTTCTTCCCCCCCCTCCCCATAGACTTCTTCCCCCCCTCCCCATAGACTTCTTCCCCCCCTCCCCATAGACTTCTTCCCCCCCTCCCCATAGACTTCTTCCCCCCCTCCCCATAGACTTCTTCCCCCCCTCCCCATAGACTTCATCCCCCCTCCCCATAGACTTCTTCCCCCCCTCCCCATAGACTTCTTCCCCCCCCTCCCCATAGACTTCTTCCCCCCCTCCCCATAGACTTCATCCCCCCTCCCCATAGACTTCTTCCCCCCCTCCCCATAGACTTCTTCCCCCCTCCCCATAGACTTCATCCCCCCCTCCCCATAGACTTCATCCCCCCCCCATAGACTTCATCCCCCCCCTCCCCATAGACTTCATCCCCCCTCCCCATAGACTTCATCCCCCCCCCATAGACTTCATTCCCCCCCTCCCCATAGACTTCATCTCCCCCTCCCCATAGACTTCATCCCCCCCCTCCCCATAGACTTCATCCCCCCCTCCCCATAGACTTCATCCCCCCCCCCATAGACTTAATTCCCCCCCTCCCCATAGACTTCATCCCCCCCCCTCCCCATAGACTTCATCCCCCCCCCCCATAGACTTCATCCCCCCCTCCCCATAGACTTCATCCCCCCCCCCTCCCCATAGACTTCATCCCCCCCCTCCCCATAGACTTCATCCCCCCTCCCCATAGACTTCATCCCCCCCTCCCTCCCCATAGACTTCATCCCCCCCTCCCCATAGACTTCATCCCCCCCCTCCCCATAGACTTCATCCCCCCCTCCCCATAGACTTCATCCCCCCCTCCCCATAGACTTCATCCCCCCCTCCCCATAGACTTCATCCCCCCCCCTCCCCATAGACTTCATCCCCCCCCCATAGACTTCATCCCCCCCCTCCCCATAGACTTCATCCCCCTCCCCATATTCTTCTCTCCCATACTGTCCCCCTCCCCTTGTCCCATAATTACTTACCTGTCTTGTAGCGTTGGCTGGCAGCACAGGGCGCACCGCGGTAGTGGAACTTGAATTTCATGTTCCGGTTTCCGGCGGGACTGAAAGGAAGTGCGCACTCAGCTTGTGCACACTTCCTTTCAGTCCCGCCGGAAACCGGAACATGAAATTCAAGTTCCACTACCGCGGTGCGCCCTGTGCTGCCGGCCAACGCTGCAAGACAGGTAAGTAAAACTTCATATTCGCTCCATAAGACGCACAGACATTTCCCCTCACTTTTGAGGGGAAAAAAAGTGCGTCTTATGGAGCGAAAAATACGGTATATATATTAGCATTAAAATACACTTAGAATGATGTTACATATATATAATATGTATATATATTATATATATAATAGATGTACATATATATATTATATATATATATATATATATATATATATACGTATAATTAAAATAATAAATAAATAAATAATAAAATAAATAAATAAAATATTGAAACAAAATGTAATATATATTATATATTCATATGTAATTTCATTCTAACTGTATTTTGTTATTAATATATATATATTGGTAACAAAATACACTTAGAATGACATTCTATATATATCTATCTATATATAAAATACAAATAACCTCAAATATATATCTATAGATAAATACATATAATTACATAAAAGATTACATTAGTATACACGTAGAATTTAAATACATATATATGTATATATATTAACATTCTACATGTATATTTAAGTAATCTTTTAACATAATTATGTGATTTGATTAATTAAAATTTTATTGACATGCCTGACAACACAGGGAGAAAGTGCAGAGAATTTAATTCGCAAGCACTATATTTGACCCTGTAATTCTCCACGACACCATAAAACCTGTACATAGGGGGTACTCTTTTACTCGGGAGACTTCGCTGATCTCAATATTAGTGTTTCAAACTGGTAAATTGTATTACAACGATGATATTTTAAGTAAAAGTGACTTTTTTGCACTTTTATGGACTATATTATTGTTGTAATATGTTTTACTGTTTTAAAACACTAATATTTGTGTTTAGTGAAGTCTCCCGAGAATAACAGTACCCCCCATGTACAGGTTTTATGGTGTTTTGGAAAGTTAGAGAGTCACATATAAGGCTTGCGTTTAATTTTTTTGACATTGAAATTTGCCAGATTGGTTATGTTGCCTTTGAGAGCGTATGGTAGCCCAGGAATGAGAATTACCCCCATGATGGCATACCATTTGCAAAAGTAAAAAATATTTGTTTTTTGCTTTTTTCACACAAAAACAAATTTGAACGCTAACTTTGGCCAGTGTTTGTGACTAAGTGGCTACTAAAAAAGACTAAACATACCCCACTTTCAATACCTTGGCTTGTCTACTTTTTCAAATGGTATGCCATTATGGGGTTAATTCTCATTCCTGGGCTACCACACTGTCTCAAAGGTAACATTACTAATCTGGCAAATTTCAATTTGAAAATGGACCGTTCTATATTTGACCCTGTAACTTTCCAAAACAACATAAAACCTGTTAATGGGGGGTACTGTTGTACTCGTGAGACATCGCTGATTACAAATATGTGCATTTTGTTGCAGTAAAACCTAACAGTATTATGACATTTACAGCTAAAATGTGAGGCGGAACTACACATTTTTAAAAAATAAATACATTTCTCACAGTTTTTTTTATTTTATTCATAATAAATTATATTCCATATATGAATAGTTAATGGTAAATTAAAGCCCTGTTTCTCCTGAACAAAATGATATATAATAAGTGTGGGTGCATATAATATGAAAGAGGGGAACTACAGGTGAACAGACATATAGCGCAAATTCCAGTTTTTGTTTACGTTTTGTTTTGATCAGAACGTGCACTATTGACTCCGTCCTGAAGGGGTTAATGAAGTAAATAAGGAAACATGCTGATTTTTGGCTTTGTATTAGATTCCTTCTACCACAGGTGTTTCAGAATAAGCAATTAACACATTTTACCACTTCAGATGGATTGCAGGTGTTTCTGAACCTGTCTGAGTGCCTCTCCCAGGAGAGAAGGAGACCTGAATTTCCAAAATGGAGCATGGTACTGTTTAACAAATTTAAGGCCTTTTTGTGTGCACTCCTATGTATTTATACATGAGACCATTTCTCAAAAGTTTTTCTATTGCCAGATATCCTTTCCTCTCTTATCAAGATAGGGAATGTTTTTTTTTTTCTTTCAATTTTGGTGGCAGTGTTTAACCTTCAAATGTATGCTGTTACTGATGCACAGCTTAGTAGATCATGCTGGTTGCAGGAGCACAAATTGGGCTATTAATCGTTCTCATAAGTAGGTAACTCGGAGGCATACATATCTGTCCTTTTCTAACGTGCCACCTAAAACTGAATGTAAAACTGAGGGTACTTTGAGGGCACCTTTTTTGATATTTTTTTTTTTATTTACGCTTGTACGCGTCAAGGAAAAAGATGGCGGCAAAAAAAGGTGAGAACAAGCCTAACACTAGGAAAGACAGAGATAAAAAAGCTGAATTCAGATCCGAATCTAAAGCCGAACAAAAAGCGGATAAACGTTTGTCAAATTATTTTTTTCCACAAGAGAAAGAAAGGAGATTAAGTCAAGCGAGCTCTGTCAAGCCCAGCGAAGAAGATATGGCGAATTCAAGTCTTGTGGACATAAGTGGTCCTAACCTGAACTGTATTTCCCCCCCAGCTGACCTCCTCAATATCGATAGAGACATTTTGAATAACTGCTTCGATGCTCAAATGGAAAAGATAAAAGGTGAGATGCACCTTATTACAACTACTTTCAAAGAAGAAATAAAGAAATTGAATACTAAGATTACTTCTATTGAAGAGAAGCTGGAATGCTCGATGCTTAAAAACAATATGATGGAAGATAAGATAAACTCCCTGGAGCAGAAAATAAATCTCTTGGAAACAAAATTGGTGGATTGGGAAGACAGGTCCCGGAGAAAAAATATTAGAATTAGAGGAATCCCGGAGAATATATCTAACCAAATGCTTTCCACTTACCTGATCGAATTTCTAAACTTTCTAGACATCCAGCTGCAGAATATTCCAATTATTTTTGAGAATGTACATAGACTGCAAAAATCAAGTAGCTTGCCGGCACATATTCCAAGAGAAGTGATAGCAAGTTTTCATTCCCTCTCCTTAAAGACGAAATTTAATCTGACCCTAAGGATGAAATCCTTAAAGGACTCAAAGTTTGAAGAGCTAAAATGCTTCAATGATTTATCCTTGGCCACAAGATCTGCAAGGAAGAAATTCCTAACTTGTACACAAAGGCTTAGAGAAAACAACATAGGTTATACGTGGTTATTCCCTACAGGACTAAAGTTCTATCACAACGATAATTTGGAAGTCTTTAAGGAAGTGGATAAACTCCACCAATGGTTATTACTAAACATCTAGATCGGATCATTAGAGTATCAGATTAAGCTTTTTGGAGGGGCTAGTAAACTTATGTAACTTTCTCCTTTTTTTTTTTTTTTTTTTTTCTCATGAAGTATAGACAGATAAACTTTTCTAAGTGGCTCTTACACTAATGCTATTCTTCTAAAACACGAATTACCACGGGTTACTGTAAGGTTAGGAGAATGCCCCTTCTGAAGCACGTTTAGATAAAATATTGTAGTGGGTTTAAACTCAACCACACATACATTTATAATTATTATAAGGATTACACGCGATAATATAGAATTGCAAAATTTTTCTAGACATTTTAGGTGACTCCACGATATAGTGCATATCACACAAAATATTTACTTATCATACACAGTCACAAGTTCACTTGTGTAAGGGGGACAGGCACCGTTTAGTAAGGCATTGTCAAGTAAGGTTACTGAGTCTGCTAAAAAGATACATTTGATAAAGGTTTAGGGGATGACTGTCGTTGATTTTTTTGTACCGGTATAAACCAAGCCTAAGACTTTTTTTTTTGCACGTTTAGATAAAACATTGTAGTGGGTTTAAACCCAACCACACGTACATATAAAATTATTATAAGGATCACACGTGATAATACAGAATTGTTAAAATTCTACTAGATACTTTAGGTGATTCCACGATATACTGCATATCACAAATAATATATACCTATCACACACAGTTACGAGTTCACTTGTTTAAGCGGGACAGGCACCGTTTAATAAGGCACTGGCAAGTAATGTTACTGAATTCACTAAACAGATACATTTGTTAAAGGTTTAGGGGATCACTAAGGCTAAGACTTTTTTTTTTTCTTTTTTTGTTTTGTTTCTTTGCTCCTGGGTAAATAGGGGATATTACTATCATCCTCTTTCGCTGATAGATTCCATATAGTTTATAAATGAAGCTTATGGGCTGATAATTAGATACTATCTTCTTTTGCTCCCCCCAACCGCTACGCGGTTGAGTTTAATTGACCTGCACCTTGGTAGGTAACGGTCAATATTGGGTAAAGGATGGCTCCTAAGGAAGGAAGGGTAGGGAGCCACTGGGGATTTAATGTTTTCTGTACGTGCTTGTTGTTTTGTTATGTTTTGGTCATATATGGTCTTTTTCTCCATGTGGGCTTCACGGGAGATTGTCTAAATTTCAACTGGTATTCCAATGATAAAAGTATTAACACTAAATCTTAGGGGTTTGAATTCACCACAAAAGCGTAATATCCTTTTAAAATTTCTGAAAGAAGAGTCTATTTCCATCTGCAGGTTGCAGGAAACACATTGGGAACAGAGAGGAAGGTCAGGTTTAAACTATAAAGATTATCCGTTTATTTTCTCCTCCTCCTTATACGATAAAAAAAAAAGAGGAGTGGCTACCCTTATTTCTTCTAGAGTAGCGTTCAAACTTATTCACCAAATACAGGACCCAGAAGGCAGGTATCACATATTAATCTGTGAAATAAATAATATGGTGTATACGATTGTGAACCTTTATGCCCCAAATCAAGCCCCAATAAGGTTCATCCGGAAAGTGTTGGACAAAGTTGACAGAATTAGTCAGGGCATGGTAATCTATCTGGGGGATTTTAACTGCATTCTTAATCCAGAATTAGACAGGAGAAGTTTGATCAGGGACCATCACAATAAACAGCTAAAAAATTCAGCAAAATCCTTCAGTAACTTGTTAAAGAATAGAGGCCTTTTGGATCTCTGGCGTACCCTTCACCCTATGGAACACGATTTTACGTGTTTCTCACAGGCACACCAGGTATACTCTAGGATTGACTTGATAGTCTCAAATCCAAGCATCTCCAAAATGTTGAAGAAAGTCTTTATTAAAAACATTGCATGGTCAGATCATAATGCGTTAATAATGATTTTAGATGATGGCTTGAAGGAAAACAGATCTAATCGGAGACTGAACGACCGTCTTCTAAATATCCCGGACTACCTAAGTCAAATTAAGTTAACTACTGATTTATTTTTTGAAGAAAATACTAAGGATGATCTATCTTTTTCCACTATCTGGTGTGCTTACAAATGTACAATTCGAGGACACCTCATTAAGCTGGGGTCTCTAGAAAAAAAAAAGAACTCCCATAATCTCGCGCACCTCTATATAGAATTAGATAAATTAGAGTATATAAATAAGAACAACCCTTCTATAGACATTATTAAAAAACTGACGATTATCAAGGACAATATCAATGACTTACTGATTCAGAAAGCAAACTATTCATTAGAAAAACTAAGACGATCATGGTACTACAAGGGTAATAGAGCGGATAAACTACTCTCGAATAGGTTGAAGAAGGACTCAATCAAGATGAGGGTAACTAAGATCATCCAAGAGGATAAGGTTCTCTTAGACCCATCAAAAATAGGTCAAGCTTTCCAATCATTTTACACCAAACTATATAATCTCCCGGATAGACAAGCC
This sequence comes from Pelobates fuscus, assembly GCF_036172605.1. Classification (NCBI taxonomy): domain Eukaryota; kingdom Metazoa; phylum Chordata; class Amphibia; order Anura; family Pelobatidae; genus Pelobates; species Pelobates fuscus. Next base: position 201,488,119 of record NC_086319.1, read on the forward strand.
CCAGTAAATTTAACAGAATACTTAAAGAATTTAAAGTTGCCTAAAATATCGAATTTCCAACTGCAAAAATTGAATGAACCTATTAACTCAGAAGAAGTCATCCAAGCTATAGATAAACTAAAAACATCCAAGACCCCGGGCCCGGATGGCTATAGTAATAAATTCTATAAGTCCTTGAAGGAACACATAGTAAACAGCTTAACGGATACTTTTAATGAGTTTATGATAAAGGGTAACATTCCTCCGGAGATGCTAAAGGCTAACATAATCCCTATTCTCAAACATCAAAAATCACCAGAGTTAATAACTAATTACAGACCGATTTTGTTGCTGAATGAAGATTTAAAACTTTACTCATCAATAATGGCAAATAGATTAAATATGATCATGACGGATATAATCCATAGGGATCAAGTGGGTTTTATTTCTAAAAGATCTTCGGTATACAACGTTAGACGTCTGATAGATGTAGTGGACTGGGCCCAGTCGAGGAAATGCCCCCTCCTGATCCTGTCCTTAGACGCAGAGAAAGCGTTTGACAGGGTCAGGTGGGACTTCATCGACGCGGTCCTACAAGCCTTTGGTCTACGAGGGAATATAAGGAAGGCAATAATGGCCTTATATTCAACTCCTTCCGCAAAAGTCATGGGGGCTGGATTCAGCTCAGAGTTTTTTCCGTTGAATAACGGGACAAGACAGGGCTGTCCGCTCTCACCTCTCCTTTATTTTATGACAATAGAATCTTTAGCAATATCAATAAGAAAAAATGAAGCAATAAAAGGCCTTAATCTTAAAGACGACTGTATCAAATTAACAATGTACGCTGATGCTGTCGTATTAACATTAACAGAGCCTTTAAACATCGCAATGGCTCTTTTTAATTGCTTAGACGAATACTCACTATACTCCGGTTACAAACTCAATGTTAACAAAACTATTGCTTTAGCAGTGAAATTTCCTCAGGAACTGAGGGCCAGCCTTAGTCAAAGATTTGAGTTTGATTGGTCAGACTTGTCTTTTAGTTATTTAGGAATTGAAATTGCAAGTGACGTTAATAGGATCATGGAACTAAATTTTTTACCTCTCCTTAAGCTTACCGCAACGAAATTGAAAAAATTGAAAAACGTAGAGATCTCATGGTGGGGCCGCATTAACGTAATCAAGTCATACATCATCCCAAAATGGGTTTACCTGTTTAGAATGGTGGCTTTACCGTGCCCGGACAGCTGGTTATCCTTAGCTCAATCCCTTATAAATAAATTTATCTGGCTACATAAGCCCCCAAGAATAGCCCTAAGCCGTTTATCTTTAAAAGTGAAAAAGGGGGGTCTGGGGATCCCTATCCTAAAGGAATACCAAAAAGCCGCGACTTTCACACACGCGGCCATCACCCAATTAAAGGATAGTAAGAATGAGATCTGGTATAAACTAGAACAAGACCTTACCCCCACTGAGGGATTCTTGGAGGATCTGTCTCTGCTTTTCTGGCCCTTAAAATTAAGGACTGATCACAAGCCGGACCCCATATCACTTAGTACTGTCTTGAAAAACATTCTAAAAGAGTGGGGGGAAATTAAAAAATCCCTAGGTCTCCACAATATGTTAATTCCCCTCCTTCCTTTAGGAAATATATCACATTATATGCCCAACTTCAACTCAAAAAGTTGGACCGAGAAGGGGATATATAAATTTCAAGATCTAATGGATAGTGACGGGCGGATGGACTTCCAGACTTTAAAACAACTATACAAAATAGATAATAAGGAAATCTTCAATTACCTTAGGTTAAAAGGTTTTTGCAATCAATATGTTAATTTAGAAAACTCTAATCGATTGAAAGATTTAAGTAACATCCTCAACAGAGATTCTCCAAAAAAATTATTATCTATGGGATTAAGCCTAATGCAAAAAGACCTAGATAAACCTCTGGAACCCATAATAAACTCCTGGCAAAAAGATCTGGATATCCAGATTACTTGTAATCAATGGAGAGAAGCTCTAAATCTGGTTTACAAATATATTCACTGTCTTAACCTGGTAGAATGCCAATTTAAAGTTGTAAATAGATGGTATATGGTACCCAGCAAAATTAAGAAGTTCAATACTTCAGGTGACTCCATATGTTGGAGATGTAATCTGCTATGTGGCAACTACTTACATATATGGTGGAACTGTGGCTATATTCAGAAGTTCTGGAAAATGATTCTGGCCAAGATAAAACACATCACCACGATTCAATTAGCCCCTGTACCACAATTGTGTCTTTTACAATTAGATATCCGCCAGGCTAGTCACAATTCACTTCCGCTCATTTTACATATTCTTCTAGCGGCCAAATTATCTATCGCAAGGTATTGGAAAATGGCGTTAGTGCCATCCTGGCTTATCGTTAAAGAACAAATGAAATACCAATTAAAAATGGAATCTGGGTTAAACAGAAAATATCAAGAGCGATATAATTCCTGGCTTGGGAGGTTAGATGCTTGTGATGATTTATAGATACTCTCCTGAAATACCTTGGGCTCATGATGACCGATATTTTCATTTAGTAGGACCTTATATGACCAATTGATGTTTTGTTTTTTATTGTCTGTGGGGGTGCTTACAGTGGGGACTTAAGATGAATTTGGATGTGTTCAGAACAACATTGTTATCCCGTTTACTTATATGCAATAGGAACTCGATTGCTAGTTTGGCCCACTGTTTGCTATGTGATGTTTTTTTATTATTGTGTGAACAATGTTTTATTTGTAAAAAAAAAAAAAAAAAAGGGAAAAGGAGTTGATCTCCGAATAAAGATTATAAATTAAAAAAAAAAAAAAAGTAGGTAACTCTGAGGCCATTATCTGATTTAAAAGCTGTTCATATTGGCTTGTTTCTCTCCTGGTCTTAACTTTAGTATCATTTTATTTTTCCGCAAACTTCTACTCTGAAGAATTTACTACTTCTGGTCTGGTTTGTGCTTTTTATTCAGTTTTTTGCTCAATTCTCTGGAATTGGTTTAACATATTCTTTAGAACTGAGTACATTTCCTTAAAACATAATCTTTATAATTTGGAGAATGTACTAATTTTTTTTATGTAGTATTCTCTTTTATCCTTTGGGGACCTGAGAGTTTGGCAATCCCTTTAGGATATGTCAGGGGTGGCATGCATTTGGTTCGTAAGGAATTAATGTTCAGAAATTTCTGACAAGATTCCCCTGTTGTGAAGGGGAATATTATAATTTCCTTTCTGCAATTAAAGATATTCTTTTCGGCTCATATGATCCAGGTAAGTTTTCGATACTTTGTATTGCAAGTATTTTAATTGACACTGGGAGGTCTTTCTAGTCCAATGGGCCATTCTACCAGGTTTACTATTTCAGGTAAAATTCACCTGCTACCAGAACAAGAGAGGTAACCCCTTAACAGGTAACTCCATTACGGTCCTCTCTTCTGATATTCATGGGGATTCTTCTAGGGGTCCTTATATGTGGAATTTGCAACCAATGTATGGCTTTAAGTGGTTGATTCATCCTACATAATATAATGTAATGCAGCTTGTTGATGACAAACATTTGACTGATATGTTTTTACATGGTCTCTGTACCTAGATCGGTATAAGTTATGGTCACTCCTAACATTGCATTGGTTTAATACTTGTGGATTATATACTTTTATTGGTGTTGATATCTTACAGATAATACAAACTGCTTATTATACGCCATAGGCTCTGCCACTAGTATTTCATCACTATATGAAGATAAGGTAAGAGTAAGTAAGCGGTTGTTTATTTTCATAAGGATAACTGAATATCTTCTACTATCCTGCTTATTATGTGTCGGTTGCCACAATGGATCATGTGCCTCTGGTTACCACCTTCTCATCAGTATCCTGCCAATTACATATCTCCTACTTATGTTACACAACTGTCTCTAATAAATTTGATTATACTGTTTGGCATAATCTGTACTATTTACAATATGTTTCTTTGAATGTAGGTACTGACGTGATTGATCCTTAACTAATCTGTATATGATTCTTCTTGCCTTTGCCTAGTAATGTCATTGGTTTATACCTCTCCTGTGACTGATCATTACTGTATCAATTCATCCATGGTGTGAGGTATTGTTGTGAGCCTGATTTTTGAGATATATATATATATATATATATATATATATATATATATATATATATATATATATATATATATATATATATATATATATTCGTTATTGCAGTGTTTTAATAACACTTATTTCTCTACTAGGCTCTGCCTCTTTCTGACAGGCAGGTATTGATTTGTTTCCTGTATCCACAGGTAAGTAGTTCACAAGGCAAGAGGAAGCAGTGTGAACCGTCCTTAATAATTACATCCAGGAAGTAATTGGATTCTCAGTGTAATTCTCCCCGTGTTGAATAGCAGGGTGTGTCTGTTCTCATCCAACATTCTGTTATGCCTTTGTCAAGGTTCTGATCTGATGAGGTCATCAATTTGGTTTTAAATTTTATATCAAAATGGCATTATCCTTATCTAACTTAGGCTATCATGGCCTTAAGTCCTTTCGGACTCTATAATTATTCAGGATATTTCAGATATTGAATGCCAGGAGGTTGCTGATCTTGCAGCCTCTAGGTTAATTTACTTGTCTGAGCAGAATGTATGACAATATCCTATTGAAGTCTTGTTTGGCTTTTTTTAAAGTCTTCTAAGATTTATGCAGCTCAATAATGGTTTTATAGCTATTAGCTGTTTTTGAACTCTGTCCCTCCCTCTATATATACTGCTTGGGTATTCCCCATGAGTAAATGCTGCCATGAATAATGTCAGAAAAAAAGGAAAATTTGCTTCATACTTACCGTAATTTTCTTTTTCTGATCATTATTCATGGCAGCATTACGTTCCCACCCATATACTATAAGATGTGATGCTAGTTACTAAGACTGCCTGATGGGAAGGGGGAGGATCTATTTATACCAGTTTCATAGTTCTATTTCCTGTCCTTTCTGCTGTGAGGGGAGGAGCTAACCCATGAGTAAATGCTGCCATGAATAATGATCAGAAAAAGAAAATTACGGTAAGTATGAAGCAAATTTTCCTTTATATAGCTCCTCCCCCTACCCATCAGGCAGTCTTTTTTCCTGTCCTTCATAAGCAGTTTGGAAGGAGTCTGCTTATGCAGGCCTAGATTTTCTTTTATGCTCACCAGGCAATATTTTTGTAGCCATGCCAGGGTTCAGCCTCTAAGCCCTGAAGACCCAGCAATACGCACTAAGATGAAAAGTTGCTACCCTGGGTACCCCCTTTAGTGACCGGGGGTCGGATCCAACCTCTCCCTGAAAGGGATGAAAATGGTCCACTGCATGCCAGGGTTCAGCCTCTTATCCCTGAAGACCCAGCAACAGGCCAGCTTGGGTACCCCCTAAGGAGATGTATGTGATCTACTGTCTACATGAAGCCCAGCAAACAGCATACCGGTAAGAGTTGCCAGCCTGGGTACATGCTCCAGCATCCAGGGGTCTGTCCTATCTCTCTTGGAAGTGATGGCAGTTGTCCACTGCATATATGAGGCCCAGTTGAGTCTAAGACTTTATCCCTGAAGACCCAGAAAACAGCACATGTGTAGGAGTTGCCAGCCTGGATACCTCCTTCAGCAATCTAACCTATCACTCTCCCTGAAGGGCTGACAGCGGTACACTGCATACATGAGGCCCAACAGAGTTGTGACTGCCGGGGTATACCTTTGTGTTCCACCTTGTATGGTGATGATTAATGGCATATGGGGTACAGATGGAAGCCTATAGTTTAAACAGTTTAGACTGTCAGTTGTTCAAATCCCCATTTTGCCGCTGAAACACAGGCCTGCAACGGTTCAGGTGAGTGCATTAGTAATTTAGATTAAAACTAGTATAGGCACCTGGGTCTCTGTTCTTTCAGTCCCTCCCAGCTGCTTATTTTTGGCTTCCTTCTAACAAATAGGTCACATTTAGGAGATTTGTGTGGTGAGCATTTAGGTAAGTTTATATAAAGATGTTTGGTGATATGTACCCAAAAGAGTGCTGATAATACATGCATTGGGCAAAGTAGTGCTGATAATGCAAAAAGAGTGCTGATAATGCATAGAGGCATTTTGCAAAGGAGTGCTGATAATGCAATGAGACGCTGTGAAAAAGAGTGCTAATAATGGATATCCTGGCTGTATAAAGTATGCTGGAATTCCACAGCCTGGTGACAGAGGAATATCCAAGGTAAGAGAACCTTCCTGGGTGTCTGTTTGAAGTACACATATGTATATGGCAGGTTTTGAAAAACCTAACTCCAAGTCCACACACACACTTGTTTCTATCAAGGTATGTGGCATTGATTGCTGTCATCTGTGCATTATCACAAATTAGCAGGCTTTTGCATACAGTGGAAGAATATACTGCACAGAATATACACCACCGGGCCTCAGTATCTGTACATGAACTGGTGGTGATCCAGCATCGGTATGTTTCCACAATATACTAATGTATGAACAGTGTGTGTCCGGTATATGCTCTAGGTATGAGTTGCTATGAGGACACGGCCTCAGTATTTGTATCCACTATATGCTCTAGGTATGGGTTACTGTGGGGACACAGCCTCACTCCATGTAAACAACCTCAGTGTATGTCCACTATAGGCTCTATGTGTGAGTTACTGTGAGGACATCGCCTCAGTATAAGTATCCTTTATATGCTCTCTATAGGAGTTACTATGAGAATACAGCCTCAGTGTATGTATCCACTATATGCTCTGTGGATGGGTTACTGTGTGGACACAGCCTCAGTATATGTATCCACTATGTGCTCTATGTATGAGTTACTGTAAGGACACAGCCTCAGTATGTGTATCCATTGTGTGCTCTCTATGGGAGTTGCTATGAGGACACAGCCTCAGTGTGTATGTCCACTATATGTTCTGTGTGTGAGTTACTATTAGGACACGGCATCAGTGTATGTATCCACTATATGCTCTGTGTTAGTTGCTGTGAGAGCACAGCCTCGGTATATGTACCCACTATAGGCTCTATGTGTGAGTTACAATAAAGATGCTCTGTGTGTGAGTTGCTGTGGGGACACAGCCTCAGTATTTGTATCCACTATATTGTCTGTGTATGAGTTGATCTGTAGACTCTGCCTCAGTGTGTGTTCTTTGTATGCTCTGAGTTGCTGTGAAACCACAGCCTCAGTATATGTCCTCTGCATGCTCTAAATGTAGATTTTTTGACAATTTCCTATTGATTCTTGTTTGGCTTTGTAAGATCTTCTATGATTTACCGTATTTTTCGCTCCATAAGACGCACTTTTTTTCCCCTCAAAAGTGAGGGGAAATGTCTGTGCGTCTTATGGAGCGAATATGACGTTTTACTTACCTGTCTTGCAGTGTTGGCCGGCAGCACAGGGCGCACCGCGGTAGTGGAACTTGAATTTCATGTTCCGGTTTCCGGCGGGACTGAAAGGAAGTGTGCACAAGCTGAGTTCCACTACCGCGGTGCGCCCTGTGCTGCCGGCCAACGCTACAAGACAGTCCCTCAAGACAGGTAAGTAATTATGGGACAAGGGGAGGGGGACAGTATGGGAGAGAAGAATATGGGGAGGGGGGTGAAGTCTATGGGGAGGGGGGGGATGAAGTCTATGGGGGGGGGGGATGAAGTCTATGGGGAGGGGGGATGAAGTCTATGGGGAGGGGGGGGGATGAAATTATATTCCTTTCATTACTTAGTTTTTAAGTAAATTAATCAATGATTGATCTTTTTGTTCTATGTATAGTGTCTAAGATATTTGTATATCAGAATAATTCAGGTACATGTACCATTATTATAGGTATGTATAGATGAATTTGTGTTTACTATTGCTTTTGTATTGAAATAAAATCAAAATTTTTAAATCTATTTTGGTTGTTGATATTCCTTTAATTTATAAGATATGTGTATCCTACACTCTAATATAGATGGAAGTATGAAATTATGAACCACAAATGGTTAATATGGGAGTATGTGTTATACACCATAGAGTGGTAAGATAAATTTTGTTAGGGTTTAATACTCCCCATGGGTCCATGTAACCATGGGTCAATAATAACTTATTAATAGCTTCAGTTAGAACCTCCCTATTCAACAATATGGTTGCAGACAATTTGCAGAGAAATCCATTAGGGGATTTAATAATACGTTGCTATCACCTCCCATGATCACCGTGGCAAATCCAGCCACTTTAAACTGTATTTACTGTATTGTGTTACAAATGTGTATGTATGCCTTTAAGAACCAAGTGTATTTAGTGTGGTTCTTGCGAACAATGGCGTTCATATGCTGGCGGCATGAAAGCCACCAGCCTTCCTGCAAATTGTTTCACGAACAGTGAATTTCAACACTGTTCGTGAAACAACCAAACTACCGAAGGGAGACCACACACAGGAGGTCGTGTGGCTCCCATTAAGGATTGCAACATTGTTGCAATCGGTAAATAAGAGGATTCAGGGTGGCCGCCGTTCAGCTACCGACCACGCGGTGGTCGGCCATCTTGGATCCTTTGTTAGCCCAGCGGTATTTGGTCGTTGAGCGTCTGAAACTAAAATCGGCTACTCGACGGCACAAATACCGCTGGACTTCCAAGCCGTTCGGGAGTCCCGGTCCTTCGGTATTGGGTTCCCATATGTTAAATCGGTAGTTTGAAGTGAACTTAAAGTAATGTCAATTTCATGCGGCGTTCGGTTATTTAAGCTGGGATCTGAATGGTACTTTCACGAAATGTGCGCTCAGACCCCAGCTATCTACCGAACGTCCATTTGTTTAAATATAACGAATAATGTAAAAGTTATGGGTTTTAATGTAAATTGTCAGTTCTGCTGCACGGAGGGATAATCCACTTAACTGTAAATTCTAGTGGGAGTATCCCTCTTGTGCAGCAGTGCATGATCGGAGAAATGTTCAGGTTATTCAGTTCCCCATGTAGTCCCCTACTGTACAACCCCTGAAATGTCAGTAAGGAAACCCCTTGCATGGGGAATCCCATAAATACGGTGACCTGTGATTAAAAGCTCAGTTGACTCCCAGCCTATGTTCCATCTAGTTCTTGGGAGGGAAGGATTCTTATAACGCTACCTGGATTATTGCATGCTGTATCTGCCTACTTGGATTATTACCTGCTTTTCCTGTCTACCAACGGAGACCCTGTGGATTATACTACCTCTACGCTACAATCACTATACCAAATATATTTTTATTAATTTAAATAATAAATCTGAAAACATTTGTGACTAGTTATCATGAGGGCCATAAGTGGTTACCAATGTATATGGAAGTGTAAGATATATTAGAATATAAATCATTTAGAATTTAATGTCATCTGTTGTATGCACAAATACAGCTTTGGCTTATAGTATTCACTGTATAGAGATGTCAGAGGCTGGCGGTTTTTGCAATAGTGATGCATGGAGAATATTACATATTCTATGTTCCTATTCATATTAGGTATGGATGCCGAATGAGTAAAAAGAACAGATGGTAATTTGCTGTTCTGTGCCATAAGAAGTCTGGGATATGGGCATGTAGCAAAGGAATGAGGATCTTCATATGTGTCCTAATATGGCCAGAGTTTTAGCTAATCATTATCATTATAGTCAGAACCTTTTAGAGGACCATGCGCTATTACCCTGACTTTCTTGACAAAAGCACTTACTCTCCATTGAAGATCTCTCTTTATGCAACATTGTTAAGCTGTACCATCTATCAAGTTCTTTTTTTACGTATGTAGTGCTCTTTGCATTGTGAGTATAATAAACATGTATTTATTTATAAAGAACATCAGGTTGCATAACTATACATCTATTTTGCAATATTGTCCCCTTTGACTTTGTGTACAATAAAGCTTAAAAATACAAAAACAAACACAAGTCTTAGCGTAATATGAAATAATAATTCTATAATGCAAATATGTGTTTAACCCACTCACGTGAATTAGAGCTAATCAACTAGCTCTCACTTTTGCACTCAAATCCCTCAGTCACAGGAAAAGACTTGGGATATAAAACCAAATTAGCTTTATTCTTGTAAAATACAACCCCAGAAACATGTTCCTCCTTACATACAAAGTTTTGTTCAATTTGCCAAAAGCTGACTAAAGTAAACTTTGTATGCAAAAGGTAAAACACACCTCTCTGGTTGTATTTTATTAGAATGTAGCTCATTGGATATTATACCCCAAGTCTATATTTTCTTGTGGCAGGGAAATGTATGGGCTTGTATAGTATGTGTGGACTAAAGCACACACCACAAGTGTACAGAGCCACACATAAGGGCTCTACAACATGTGAGGTGTAATTACCTATTTTCTAAATTGCTGTATGGTAAATGGCACAACATTATGAGAGCATTTTCTCCATATCAAAGCTATCAATAACATATTGAAGATTGCTGATGAGTGATATTATGTGCTTAAGGCCAAGGGGAGTGGCCTCTGTAATTGGACCATAGGCAGCAACAGTGAGAGCTAGCTGAATACCTCTAATTCGTATGAGTGTGTTGTGGCAGTACCTGCCTTATGTCCCTAAAGAGTTCCCAAAAAACTACATCGCTAATGCTGGCTAACCCAAGCGTTTTCCCCCCACCGTGTCTGCTCACAGTAATTGTTTGGAACTCCAGCTCGGCCATGATTAACACCACCTTCCGGTCAAGTTCCATCCACTGTTTTACCTACTTCTTCTCCGTCAAGGAGAGAGCTAATTGGAGAAAAAGCACAGCATCCCCAGACAGCAACAGGGCAGCACACCAGGAAACCTCCCGATGGGCACCCCCCAGAGGCTGGTGCCCCAGGTGAATGCCCTAATCGCCTAATGGAAGCGCCAACCCTGTATCTAGCAGTAATTAACAGACAATTGTCAGATAATGAAACATATAAAAAAAAACTAGATTCTAATACGTCTACTAATATTAAGAAGAAATATGTTACATTTTTAGAGAGGGGGCGGAGCCTAACCGCAGAGGGAAGCAGTCGCACTAAACTGGAGCTCCGAGACCCACAAGGGAAAATCGAAGAATAAAACCTAAACGGCATACCCCCAAAGCAAAACCAAGATCCCCTAAGCGTCTCCAACGATATGGGACGAAAAACAAAGAAAATTACCGCAGAAAAAACGTCCACCGGACTTACAATAGGGGACATGTGGAGGCAGGCGCGTGGCGCCAGCGGGCCCAACATGGCGGCGCTCCACGGAGGCTGCTCAGACTTCTCCGATGACATGTCGGGAGAAGATTACTCATCTGCTCCGGCGCCGAGAATACCCTCACAGCCCAATAAATCCACACCGGACTCCACCCCGGTTACTACGCTAATCCTGAAACAACTACTTGCAGACCTACAGACTAGCCTGCAAAAAGATATCATGGCGCTGAGAGGAGACCTGAGGGGTCTGACAACTCGCATGGACACCCTCGAAAACGCCTCCACAAATAACTCCCGAGATATTGGAGAGCTCCAAAAGACTGTGAGTGACCTGCAGCTACAGCAACAGAACACGGCACACCGCATGGCGGAACAGGAAGATGCCAGAAGGTGCAACAACCTTAAGCTGAGGGGGATCTCTGAGGCGATACCAGATGCGGCATTACCACAGCTCATCAAACGCCTACTCACGAGTATATTGCCGCCTACCCGAACTGACAGGATTAGCCCGGATCGCCTCTTTAGGATCCCCATCTCGCCCAAAGCGCCAAATACAGCCACCAGGGATGTGATTGTAACCTTCCGTACAAGACAAGACAAGACGGCACTCCTCACTGCCCTGCGGGGAAAAACGCCACTCCAATTTGAGGACATGTCACTGCACTTTTTTGCGGACCTCTCAAGCGACACCCTGGCGTGGCGGCGATCCCTTAGACCGCTCACCACACTCCTACGACAACACGACCTCCGATATCGATGGCGGCCCAACCACACACTGACTGTTCACCAGGGGACAGACTCCCACCAGATCCGTGACATAAGCGAAGCAACACAGCTGCTGCGGGCCTTGGGCTTACCGCGAGAATCCCTTCCACCGTTAAACCAGCAGAAAGCATCATCCCCAAATCACTCCTGGGATCCGTCCCGAATAACCCCCTTTGTGCCACAGGTACTAACACCCGACCCATATGCTACAGTCACCACATGAACGATGACCGGAAGATATCTACCCCAACCGGGATGCAGTGACTGCTACCACATAGATAAGCAGACCACCTAACATAGGCCCCCATTGTTACCCCACCCGGGACTCAGTGACTTACACCACAAGGCCTAGCAACCCTCCTACCGCAGGCCTGACTACTGTTTGCATGTGTGCTTTTTTGTTTCGATCATTTTAATTTTAATATTGTTTAACTGTTTATGTTTTATCCTGCATGCCTCCTATTAATGTCTCTCTGCCGGTTGACTGCGGCCAAGGCATCACCGGGACGCATAACACCTGCTGCTCAACACTCCGTGAGCGCTAATCAAAACGCCCCTTGCTACTGGCCCACCGCCTATTCCGACACATAGCAACTAGAAGGCTCCTGCCTTGCCTGATCGCCCAACGGCAGCACACCCACATCCCAGCAAATGCATCCTATGTTTTACCCGCCCCCTGGCCCCTAGTCTTTCCCATAGATATCCAGCACGGCTAAACTACCCACTCTAGTGGAACACATATCACCAACAGATAGGTTAGCTGCGATCTCTTCTCTGTTCACCTACCTCACTGTTTAAAATTTTTACCACGCCACGGGGGAGGACACCTAGGTGACTAGTACATTTCTTTATACCCAGCGTAGCTAGCTATGCCCCAAGCAGGTCTTGTTCAGCAGAGTATACCATACACACAATGGTCCATAACTGATAATCTAAACTAGCACTGCATTAGGTCACCTGCCAACGTACGTTAAAACTGCATTTAGACTCAGCTTCTCACTGGCATATCATCGATAGCTTAATTCCTTGTTACTTGGCCTGACACACACTAGTACTAACCGAATGCAACGCTACTCTCCTTGATTTGAAGGGCACTGTTATATGCTCTGCAGCCCATGTTTATTGCCTGGATATAGCTTTCAACATACATTTTAAAGCCGAATATGTAAACAGCACACAAGGGAATCCATGTGACCAGATGTTATTGTACAGCCTGTTGTGTTTTCCTTAAACTCAGTCACCTTATTGCTACAGCAAAAGTCTAACAAAAGAGCGACAAATTATAACCTGTAATTGAGAGTTGCAGACAGTTCCTAGTACTAGCCTGCAGCCCTCACTTGTATGTCAATATATGCATAATCTATGAGGTCAGCAGACCAGATACCGTGCAGACTAGGATTGATTATTGCTATAATCATACATTTTCTAACCAATTACGTAAGCAGTGTATAATAGAACCCATGTGGTCAGACGTTATTTTATAGTCTGTGGTCTTTTCTTAATTTTTAATCTTTCTGACACGGCTTAGAACTACCAAACGTGCGACATATTATAACCTGTCATCTAAAGTTGTAGACAATTCTTAGTGCCAGCCCATAGCACTCACTTGAACCCTTCTGTATGCATGACTTATGCTGTAAACGGAGCGGCAGACGTACAGACTAAGCCTAATCATAGTTTTAAACATACACTTCGAGGTCAACGACCTCAACAGAATATGATAGACCTAATGTTGTCAGAAGCTATTGTATAACCAAATGTTTAGATTGTACCTACTATGCCTGGAATAATGTATAGTCCTGTTATACCCTAATCTTACTCAATTTAATACTAAAAATGTGCAAGAACTGTTATATACCTCACTGTACTTAATGTTTGCAAAAACATGTGGATTGCCTTTGGGGTACCGCATGTACGTTTTGTTACGTTTATACGCACTACAAAAATAAAGAATTACAACATTTTTAGAGAGGCCATTTAAAAGGTATTTTTAGAGTGAGTATAAATTTTAAACACTTTTTTTTCTCTAGAATACCGGTGATATATGTCCTACTCAAATTACACAAGGTTGCACAGAACCCACCTGGAAGACCTATAGTCTCCTGAGTGGGTTCTCTGTTATCATCCATGTCAAAATATGTTGATACCCATTTACAACCAATCGTTAGGACATGTCCCTCATTTTTAAAAGACTCAATGAGCCTTCTTCAAGTTTTAAAGAATTCTAAATGTGGGGATGGTGCATGTTTACTTGTCACCTGTGATGTCACCAGCCTCTACACTTGTATAGAACATAATATAGGTTGTGAGGCAGCTAGACATTTTTTAGAAGCCTCTAATATTCACCCGGCAGAACAGATAGATTTTATTTTGGAAGCTAACTGATTTTAACCAACAACTTCTTTTGGTTTCGAAGGTGAATATTACCTACAGTGTAGAGTAACCACTATAGGGACCTGGTTCTCTTCCAGTTATGCTAATTTATTTATGGCATATGGGAGGAGTTATTTATGGCATATGGGTGGAATCATGTATTTATGCCCAGCATGACTGGTTAGGGAACCTGGTCCTCTATAGAAGGTACATAGATGGCATATTTTTTATTTGGAGAGGTAGCGAGGCCTCAGTTTTAGAATTTTTAAACTTTTTAAATAATAATGAATGGAATATTAAGTTAATAACAAGGAGATTATCTTCTTAGATCTTAATATTTATATGAAAGACAAAAAACTATTAAAACATGCACCTTTTTAAAAAAAAAAAAAGTAGACATTAACAATTTTATACAGAAAGAAAGTTGCCACTTCCGTGCATGGCTTGATAACTTCATTAGAGGGAAATTTCTAAGATTAAGAAGGAATTGCTCAGAAATAGAAAAATACGATATTCAAGCAGACCTTCTAAAAAAAAAAAAAAAAACAATTCTTAGATAGGGGCTACTATCTTGATCACTTAAATAGAACACACATCACCCTCACACACATCACCCACAGCACCCTCACACACATCACCCACAGCACCCTCACACACAGCACCCTCACAGCACACACACACACACAAGAAATCGCACCATTTATAGGAGACAAGCCTACAGTAGTTTTAGAGGGGCTCAAAATTCAAAGCAAATGTACCCTTGAGTTTTATAGAACAGATGGGGGCGGGGTGTGATGTCCAACATGGCCGGACGTGTTACTCTGGAGCTCCCAAGGAACCAAGCTAAAATTGAGCAAATATAGGGGATAAACCTGCTACTAGAGGCCCAGAGCCATATGAGGATCGATATTAACAATTTGTGCAGCTTGATATGTCCAGACAGGGACGTCCTGCCGAGCAGCAACTTTGAGGCCTATTGTGAATGCCAAAGAGGCCGATCTCCCGCTGCCGCCGTGCACACGCACGTACATAGAGGTCTACCTCGTGCAACCCCATCACCCACCCCTTTGGACCAGCAGGGGTTATCCTGGTCCCCACTGGGTCAGCTTGAAAACATTTATATACAAAAGATAGATGAATTAGGCACTCGCTATATAATGAAAGTAGGCCGTAGTAACCAATACAAGGAACCCCAACCTTGTAAGAGAGTGACGTGTACAAAAAAGGAGTAAGGAAACCGCGCCTTAGATATAAAGAGAGAGACAAATATACCAATAGTACACGTACACAATGGTGGGAGTAATGGCCTCTATACAATATGACCTAAAAAAAAAAGAGAACATACAGAGTAATAGTGCAGTATATCAGGTACAGTGGGTATGTGAATGAATAATTAAGATAATTTTCACTCACATTTCCCAGAGCTAACTAAGAGCTCTGCCATTAGTGCGCATGGACGGAACAATCCCCGTCTAAGGATATAAATGGAGCAGTAGGTGTCTCAGTCGTCTCAGATGAAATAATATGTAAAGAGACAGAAAAATCCAAATAGTGCAGATTGTACTTATGAAATGGTTAAATGAAATAATAAAAATTCCGTACTCACATTTACTAGAGCAGAACTTGCTCTAGTTATTGTAGCGTAGGTGGTATAGTCCTCACCAAGGAGAAGGATGGTAACCAGGAGGTAAAGAATAAAATTCAGGTATATATATAAACAAAGGGTAAATTTATTATACCAAAATAAATTAAAAGATAAAAAGTACTGTATAAAGTCTTTCCAAAATCCACTTAACGCGTTTCACCTGTCAAAGGCTTCTTCAGAAGTGTGGATGATGTCCTGGAATAGTCCGTTTATATAGGGGATCCTTAATTAAATGATGATTACGTCCTGGTGTATGTTGATTGAAGTTTCCTGCTTCCTGTAACCATCGGTGAACCGCACGCATCATACCGGAAGAGATGCGGCATTGTGTCTCCGTGGTATCATATGCGTTTCACAGATGGAACGCAAACGCTACCAAGAGTAGTAGCGTTGCGTCCCGGCAGGATAGGATAATAAAAAATATATAATTAGGCATAAAAGGGTGAGAACCACAGAGTATATGTAGCTGTGTAATCATAATAAAAGTATCGTGTGTGTCGCATCGGAAGTGACGTGGTGCGTTAGGGACGAAAAAAATGGCCGTGCGTTCCACACATGGAACGCAAATAGCATCGCCGTAATAGTAGTGGATATATATATGGAATCACATAGAGAAATACAAAGAGAAATACAGGGGGATGAGTTAAAGTAATACAACATCATATATAAATGCATAGATGGATACAAAAAAGTGCATAGTGGTATTTTGGGATACAAATCTTGTAAAACACTGTAAAAAAAGAAATAAAGGCTATAGGAAGGGATGTTGTGGCATACAATGTTGTGGCATACAATCTTAAAGGAGTATCATGGCTGACAGATAAATACATAAAAGCATGTAACAAGTATATGAACCTATAGATATGATAAAAAAATGACATATATACATAAACAGAAGGGTAACCTAAATGAAAATATAAAAAAACAGTATATATGTGTGAGAATGGAGAATTAGATCAAGAATAGGACTGTGACAGCACCAGGATGGAACCAGCAGTGGAGTACAGATATTCTGTACACGAATTTGACCGTATGATGTGGTTGCGGCTGAACTTGTATAGAACTTGTCTGCCCGGCTTTCATGCACCAAAATCGGACACTTTTCCGTGCAGGCACCGCTGAACCTCCAGCCCCTGGTTCTAATTCGTATGGATTTGGTGAATGCAGGGAAATTCGGTAGTTTATGTTTTATGTGAATGCTTTAACCCAGATAGCAATGCCATGGAGCCTGTTCGTATAATTAAAGACTTTAGCTCCATGGCACTTAAACTGTATTCGGGTGGTCTGGGTGCCATTCACCTAATAATGTGCACCCAGACCTGAGCTATCTGGGGATATGTTACATGTCTGTGTTTTGTGTATAAAATGTGTCTGTATGTATTTTAAAGTGATAGTCTGTTTCTGTGTCACCATGTGCATAATGGAGTCTTGCCTTTGTCCTAGAAGATAATTGAATTACTTCATTAATTATCTCCAGGACGGAGAGGAGGAAACCAAGATGCATGGTGGGAAAGTATTGTGGCTGTGTGTACGAAAATGATACATGTCTGTTTGCTGTTTCAGTCTTCCATCTGGTCCCCTAGGGGAGTGTCCACCAGGTGGGAGACCTGCATAAATACAGGGGCAGGTAGCCCTGAATAAACAGACCACTGCTTGACCCTCAACACGGAGCCTTGTCTCGTTCTTGGGGGGATTCACTGTATGCTGCTGGAAGATTGATTGCTAGGAGTGTAAGCTGATGTCTGCTTTTCCTGTTCGTCTGCTAGCAGCTATTCGTGAGGTTCCAGTTTGGAGTGCTATCTTATTCCCTGGTATGCAGTTCGGGAGTTTGATATGTATATATGTATTCACCTATATCCAAATTTGTGAGTTTTGGTGCTTTTACAGTAGCTGTGCCTTTTTGTGAAAAGGGGATTATCGCCTAAACTGATTTTTCCCCTTTTATGCTGAAACGGTCCGTAACAAGGACAATAACTATACAAGTATAAAATTGAAGTAAAAAATACTAGATAAGAAATACTGGGTAAAAAAATAATAAAAATATATATATATTTGAATAATGGAACTTTTACATAGGGCAGAGGATATTGTAAAAAATATTAATTTCTATGATTTTACAGAACAATATTTTTTTTGGTTTGAGGATAATTTTTATATTCAAAGGAGGGGTACCGCCATGGGGACCAAGTTCGCGCCCAGCTATGCCAATCTGTTCATGGCATACTGGGAAGACTCTTACGTGTATGTGGGGCATGGCTGGAGCGCGAACTTGGTCCTCTATAGGCGGTACATAGACGATATCTTCCTCATTTGGAAGGGTGACTTACCCTCTCTTAATGACTTTTTGGCCCATCTTAAAATGCCAACTCTTGGGGCATAAAACTTACCTCTGAGATTAGCAACCAAGAAGTGCATTTCTTGGGGGTGGGGCCTGACAGCCAAGATGGCAGGACGTGCTTTCTGAGGGCTCTTGCACTAGCAAACACAAAAACAACAATCCTGATTACCCAAACTGTGTCAGCTACACGAGAAGCCCAAAAAACGATACAGGAACACACTGGGAACAAAATGATACCAGTCCTGCACCGAAACATCAAGCAAGCGCCTGAAACGTCCATGCGGCCTACTTCAGAGCGGAGCCTGAGGCCTGGGGGAAGCGGCCGATCTCCCGGCACAAGACCTGCTCAAAAGCGGCACTCCAGCACTGCCCTGCTACCCCCCCCTCTGGACTGGCGGGGGTTATCCCGGTCCTTGCAGGGGTCAGCTACCCCAGCAACGCGGCCCCCACAAGCGGATATACCTGCAACCGAGCGAGACTATGGGGGCCGGAGCAAGATGGCGGCGGGGACGCAACAGGAGACAATAAGCACCCTCATCACACCACCAACGCACACCCTAGAGTTTTTCGACCGGCTCTGTGCCAAACTATGGACGAAACCCCACACTAAGGGTCAGCACTTCCTCCTGGACTTGAGGGAAATTGCGACATGGATTCGCCCGGCCACCCGACGCCACCTAAACAGATACCCACCCAGGGCCCCCAGAGCGGCGGCCAGACGGAGAAGAAGTCGGAGACCAGAATGGCGGGAAATGGCAACAAACGCCTCAGACTCCGGCCAGGGCCGCCACCAGAAATTTTGGGGCCCCTAACTCAGCTCAGGGTCTGGGCCCCGCCTCCAAATACCGCTCACTGGGTCCACACACAGACACAAACGCACACACTGATACATACTAACAGACACACATACTGAAACAGACATACACGCATACAGGCATACATACTGACACACACATACTGAGACATACACACAGGCATACATAGTGACAGACAGACATACACACAGGCATACATAGTGACAGACAGACACACATACATACAGACACCGACATACATACATACATACACACACACACACACACACATTCATACATACAGACACTGACATCCATACACACATACATTCATAATGGCATACAGACATACAGACTGACATACATGCATACAGACATCCATACACACATACACACAGACCTACGTTCATAATAATATGCAGACATACATTCATACTGACATACAGACATACATATATACATATATAATGACATACAGACATACATATACACATACATAGACATACATACAGACATACATGCATACAGACATACATGTATGCATACAGACATACACAAACATACGTAGACATACATGCATGCAGTCAGACATAGACATACACACACAGACATGCATCCAGACATACACACAGACAGACAGACATACATACATACACACATAGACATACGGACAGACATACATGCATGCAGACAGACATACATACACAGACAGACATACATACACATACATGCATCCAGACACACAGACATACATGCATACAGACAGACATACATACATAGACATACATGCATACAGACATACATACACATACATGCATCCAGACACACAGACATACACGCATACAGACAGACATAGACATACAGACAGACATGCATGCATCCAGACAGACATACATACATAGACATACATGCATACAGACATACACATACATTCAGACAGACATACATACACAGACATGCATACAGACACACATACACATACATACATACAGACATACATACAGACATACACTTACATGCATACAGACACAGACATGCATACAGACAGACAGACAGACATACACAAACATGCATACAGACACACAGACAGACAGACATACACATACATGCATACAGACATACATACAGACACACACACATACATACACATACATGCATACATACAGACACACACACATACATACACGCATACATACAGACACAGACAGACAGACAGACATACACAAACATGCATACAGACAGACAGACACACATACACACAGACATACATACATACATACATGCACACACACAGCTCATTTTCCAGCCACCCTCCTGTCTCTTACCTTTTCTTTGCAGGAGGGTGGCTGGGGATGATGGGAGTCGGCGCTGCTCCCTCTTCATTGCCGGGCTCTCCCTCTTTACGGCTGGGCGGGCGGGCGCGCTCCTCCCGCGCGGAGTGAGCTGGGAGGAAGTGACCACTTCATCCCAGCAGCACTTGCGGCTGCTTTTTTTTTTTTTTAAAGGGGCCCGGTCGCGCTATACAACGGCCACAGCGCTGACCGGGCCCCTGAAGGAGGGGGCTCATCGGGTGGCCCTAAGTGTGTGGGCCACCCGATGGGCCCCACACGTGGGGCCCGGGCGGCCGGGCCCCCCAGGGCCGCCGGGCCCATGACAACTGTTATGGTTGTCATGCCCTGATGGCGGCCCTGACTCCGGCACTCGCCCTCGCACACACCAGAATAAGTCCACCAAGACTGCCCGACCCGCTCACCACACAGCGGCAATAGAATCCTCTGATCCACAAAACGCGACCCCACATGCAAGGACTATCACTGCCAGTCGCGTGGCTCACCATAACGCAGCACAGCTCTCAACAAGCGACAGACACCAGCTGAGCGCCCCTCCAGGCCCTAAGGCAGGGGTAGGCAACCTTTTAGCGGCACTGTGCCGATATAGGATTGAGATGTCCCGTAGCGTGCCGTTCCTATTTTTTTTAGATTGAGGTGTGTATGCTGCCGTATTCTGCTTGTGTTATTTATACTGTGTTACGGTACATCCCGGTATAAGAGGGGTTAATACCGCTGAGGATGTTCCCTTTCCGAATGAAGAAGCAGCTAACAGCAGTTCCAATTAGCCGAACAGGAACCATACGAAATCTTTCACGAACCAAACAGCCGAATGAGTAAATCATATGAATCCAATACCCCCAAGTATGAGACCAAGCTCCGTATTGAGGGTTAAGCAGAGATCTGGTTTATTGAGGGCTACCTGCCCGGTATTTATGCAGGTCTCCTTCCTGGTGGACACTCCCCTAGAGGACCAGATGGAAGACTGGGACAATGTGGATACAGTAGCCAATCACAGTGGCACAAGCATAAAAACTCCCCTTTGATGTAGATAAACCCTCCTCTCCATCTTGGAGATCATTGGGAAGTAATCCAATTATATCCATGGATAGACGCTAAACTCCATTTTGTACCTGAACATAAAAATACAATAAAATCAAATACTTTACATTACACAAACAGAATTCCCACATTCAGATAGCTGGGATCTGAGCGCACATTATTACCGAATGCCGCTCAGATCCTATGCATACAGTTCAATCGCCATGGAGCCAAAGTCTTTCACATTGTCTTTCGGTATACGAACGGGCTCCATGGGATTGCTATCTGGGGTGCGTCTATTCGTGCCGGAAAGTACCGAACGGACCGACGTTCGTGTGCTGGATGGCAGAGAAGAGAGGTCGGCGGCTTCAGCGGTGTACGTGCAAAATAGTGTCCGTTTTTCAGTTCCATAGTTTGGGCGCCGAACACCGCTGCCGCCACGTGGGAGTTACACGAACAGCGACCTCCCAACGTTCACCAATTAAGCTGCAGTTAACCGAAGGATAGACGAAGGCAACGGAATAGAGCATAGTTCCAAGACAGAGGGGTCTGTCACATACTGTAATTGCTTTGTATTGTTGTATTTGTGCGTATACGAGCTATTATATTGTATATGTTCAGGAGTAGTTTGTGGTATTGTGTATGATACATATGAATGTGGGCTATGTATGGGGGTTGCTTGTGGAATTGTGTGTGTGTGTGTGTGTGTGTGTGTGTGTGTGGATGGATATGTCACCTTGTGTGTTTGGTAGTGTGTGTATGTGTGGGGCTGTTTGGGGTATTGCATGTGGGGTTGTGTGCATGTATGTGGATTGTTAGCGGGTTACATTTGTGCGGATTGTATATATGTTTGTTTGTGGGCTGTTAGTATTATTTGTATGAGGGGAGGATTATTGTGCATTTCTGTGTATATCTAGCAGTGTGGGTGGCTTCCCTGGGTTCCAGTGGGGACCAAGCTGGCCAGGTACAGGTCAAGGACAGGAGCTGCAACAGCAGCTGCAGGCTGCTCTACTACATTGTGGATTCCCATTCACAAGTGTTGGGAGGAAGTGATCTGCAATGCATAAATTGAGGATTGTCCTTCACCACCTTTTCGTATTAGCAGATATCTGAAGTTTCACTGGGACTCCTGATAGGCCAGAGCCTGTTTGGCTGTAGCAGCCTTGAGTGCCGTGCAAAGACACCTTGAGTGCCGTGCATGGCACTAGTGCCGTAGGTTGCCTACCCCTGCCCTAAGGGAAAGGGAGCATGGCCGCAGCACCAACTCTACTACTCTACCGGGCCCTCCTGTCAAGCCTCCAGAGCCGGCATCGGCTAATCCAGATAGACTACACCGGAGGCAGTCTCTGCGCCTGCAAGCCCAAGAGCGGTGATAATACATAACCCAACCGTACAGGCTATCACTGGTGCATTGTTCCTAAGACTATAATTGCCGCAGCTTGCAAATGTGATATGCATTGGTATATCAAGTTACTTTACTTTTGTTCATTGGCTAGTGCAAACCCTGTTTAATGCGGACCCTGCATAACTTGGCAGACCCCTGCTTTGATTATGTTTTCCTCTCAGTGCCATATATGCCTAGCTTTCATCTCCTTTTCTCATACTAAACAACTATAAAGTCAGCTCAGCAGTAAAGCTTATTGTAGCTAGCTACATGTCTGACTAGGTGGTCCACACTACAATCAACCCTGTTAGTCTGTATGAAGGGCTTGAACTATAAACTCATGTGCTCACAAGGGGTGCATACTACTGCTGCATATACTTTTTTAGCTACTCGGGAGCATAATGCCCTCATTTTAAGCTTATCCCGTCGTTAACGCTATAGATGCCCTAAAGTACCAGCCTGTTAAACCATATAGGCAATCGCTGCTGAGGCAGTTATAAAAATAAGCTCTCTATGCTGTGAGCCAAGCTAACCTCTGCAGGACTTCCTAGCATGTAAAACTCAGATACTGTCAAGCGTATATTGATCTGTGTTGTATGCATAGCCAGATAATTCTAGTAATTAACATTTCTATTACATACAGGGAGTGCAGAATTATTAGGCAAATTAGTATTTTGACCACATCATCCTCTTTATGCATGTTGTCTTACTCCAAGCTGTATAGGCTCGAAAGCCTACTACCAATTAAGCATATTAGGTGATGTGCATCTCTGTAATGAGAAGGGGTGTGGTCTAATGACATCAACACCCTATATCAGGTGTGCATAATTATTAGGCAACTTCCTTTCCTTTGGCAAAATGGGTCAAAAGAAGGACTTGACAGGCTCAGAAAAGTCAAAAATAGTGAGATATCTTGCAGAGGGATGCAGCACTCTTAAAATTGCAAAGCTTCTGAAGCGTGATCATCGAACAATCAAGCGTTTCATTCAAAATAGTCAACAGGGTCGCAAGAAGCGTGTGGAGAAACCAAGGCGCAAAATAACTGCCCATGAACTGAGAAAAGTCAAGCGTGCAGCTGCCAAGATGCCACTTGCCACCAGTTTGGCCATATTTCAGAGCTGCAACATCACTGGAGTGCCCAAAAGCACAAGGTGTGCAATACTCAGAGACATGGCCAAGGTAAGAAAGGCTGAAAGACGACCACCACTGAACAAGGCACACAAGCTGAAACGTCAAGACTGGGCCAAGAAATATCTCAAGACTGATTTTTCTAAGGTTTTATGGACTGATGAAATGAGAGTGAGTCTTGATGGGCCAGATGGATGGATTGGTAAAGGGCAGAGAGCTCCAGTCCGACTCAGACGCCAGCAAGGTGGAGGTGGAGTACTGGTTTGGGCTGGTATCATCAAAGATGAGCTTGTGGGGCCTTTTCAGGTTGAGGATGGAGTCAAGCTCAACTCCCAGTCCTACTGCCAGTTTTTGGAAGACACCTTCTTCAAGCAGTGGTACAGGAAGAAGTCTGCATCCTTCAAGAAAAACATGATTTTCATGCAGGACAATGCTCCATCACACGCGTCCAAGTACTCCACAGCGTGGCTGGCAAGAAAGGGTATAAAAGAAGAAAATCTAATGACATGGCCTCCTTGTTCACCTGATCTGAACCCCATTGAGAACCTGTGGTCCATCATCAAATGTGAGATTTACAAGGAGGGAAAACAGTACACCTCTCTGAACAGTGTCTGGGAGGCTGTGGTTGCTGCTGCACGCAATGTTGATGGTGAACAGATCAAAACACTGACAGAATCCATGGATGGCAGGCTTTTGAGTGTCCTTGCAAAGAAAGGTGGCTATATTGGTCATTGATTTCTTTTTGTTTTGTTTTTGAATGTCAGAAATGTATATTTGTGAATGTTGAGATGTTATATTGGTTTCACTGGTAAAAATAAATAATTGAAATGGGTATATATTTGTTTTTTGTTAAGTTGCCTAATAATTATGCACAGTAATAGTCACCTGCACACACAGATATCCCCCTAAAATAGCTATAACTAAAAACTACTTCCAAAAATATTCAGCTTTGATATTAATGAGTTTTTTGGGTTCATTGAGAACATGGTTGTTGTTCAATAATAAAATTAATCCTCAAAAATACAACTTGCCTAATAATTCTGCACTCCCTGTAGTGACATAAGCCTGAACAACTAGCCTGCAAAATTACCTACTTTTCTCATAACCTGTCTTAAGCTAATCCTGTTTCTTACTTTTGCTAGTAATCAGTTTGAATACAATTCTGTGTCAAGCGTTAATAACTTAAAAAATGTGCAAAGTTTTTTCACTGCCTAATTAATGCAATTCTTTGTTTTGGCTCTACATGCTCTGACTGTTGTGGCAGGGTACGTTATATGTGATCTTCCGTGCACAAATAAAATAAAGAATTTAAAAAAAAAAAAAAGTGCATTTCTTGTATCTAATGATTTTTATTAAAAATAATAAGATCAAAACTGTTGACGTGAACAGCTATATTAACTGTGATAGCTGTCATTTTAAGCCGTGGCTCTCTAATGACCCTAAGGGTCAATTCATCAGACTTAAACGCAATTGCACTGAGGAAGATATGTTTTTAGACCAATCCGAATTTTTAAAGAAACAGTTCATTCAAAAAGGGTATGAGAGAGATGCCATAGAAGAACAATTCAAAGTAGTACATACTAAGCCTAGAGAAGAATTCCTAACTTATAAAAAGAGGAATAATGATATTAGAGAAGAAAGAGTTTCTTTTATCTGCAATTTTAATTCTCAGAGCCACTCTTTTCATAAAATTTTTAAAAAGCACTGGCACATTTTAAAACAAAACGAGGACTTGCATTCTTTTTTAGGAGATAAACCACGGGTAATATATAGAGGCGCTAATAATTTTAAAAATATTTTAACCCATAGCTATATACCCAAAGAAATAGGTTAAAATAAAGATGTGCATGGAAATACCCTTAGAGGTTTTTATAATTGTGGAAATTGCAGGGCTTGTAAAATCAGTAGAATTTTAACTAGAAAAACAGAAAAATTCCAGTCTAACATAACCAAAAAGGAATATAGTGTCAAAGAATTCATAACCTGTAGTTCCAACAACATCATCTATTTATTAACATGTATATGCGGTTTGCAATATGTGGGGCGAACTATCCGACCATTAAAAACTAGAATCGGTGAACATCTAAGAAACATACAGAATGGGGTTTTAACCCATTCTGTATCGACCCATATTCACAAAAAACATAATGGAGATGTAAAAGCACTGCACTTTATGGGAATTCAGAAAGTTTTAAAACCTTGGAGAGGGGACGACCATCAGAAGATCCTCAATAAAACAGAAATGAGATGGATCTTCGATCTTGAAACCCTCTCTCCTCAGGGGTTAAATATTGACTTTGACATGTATAATTATATTTAACTTTAAGGTTTGCACTATATATGCATTAGACACTTAAATTTTTTATATGTGGCTATTTCTACAACTATTTTATCTATATATTTTTTTCCCCTTTTATCTATGGACTGTTTGTTACTAACTTTTATGGACTGAGCTGTGATTACCACAGCTTTTTGCATTCAGAGACTGTATTTACGATCTGTGGAACGCATGGAGAGTGTGATTGGCCATCCGTGGAACGCAAAGAAACCCGGAAGTGAACTCGACCGACGCAAAGCACCGAAAACCGGAAGTAAAACAGCCGCGACTACAGTGATTATAGAGGATCTAAAAGGAAAACGAGCAAATCCACTACTGATTGGCTGTTGGGCGAAGGGGGCGGGTTGGAAGTACCCGTTTCCCGCGCTATTTTTCATTTAAATGTATTTTGAAGCTTGTAATGTATTGCTGCACCTGAGGAAGACGACCTAGTTCGTCGAAACGCGTTGTGCTTTTGGTATCTACCTGTAAACGGCATCAGTATTACTTGAATGTAAGATTTTTATACTTTTCTACTAATAAATGTGTATATTGAATACCTAATTGGTGTGCCTGTTCTACACTATTTACTTTGAGGAACAAGCTTCAAACAAAGGAACACCTTTGGGATTACCATCTATTAACACCATCACCGAATACAGAGTTTCAGAAATGGGATATACTACAGAATTTTACCATATTTGACTTCTGGCTACCATCTGATCCTGTATATACTTGGGGTATATGTATGTGTGTTTTCTGATTGGGTATATACACCACCACAGTGCATGTATTGTATTTCATTTTGTGGTATTTACTACTAGCGCTGCACACTATTTTATTTATTTCTTCACTGTTGTATTGTGGGATTTAGTGATTATTCCCATTAAGTGTGTCCTAGCCGCTTCTTACAGCGCCGCGGTCTATACTGCTTTTCACCTTTGAGCTGCGGTTAACCGCAGCTTAATTGATTGTTACTGGGTGGTCGCGGTTACTCTTAGCCGCCACACGATGGCGGTGTTGTGGAGCTCCCTGGGCAGCCAGCGCTTTTCTGCCCGGCTTTTATGCACCAAACCCGGACACTTTTACGTGCAGGCACCGCTGAACCTCCAACCCCTGGTTCTAATTCGTACTGATTTAGCGAATGCATGTAAAATTGCTAATTTATGTTGGAGGAATGTTTTAACCCAGATAGCCATGCCATGGAGCCTGTTCGTGTAATTAAAGACTTTAGCTCCATGGCAATTAAACTGTATTCGTGTGGTCTGAGTGCCATTCACCTAATAATGTGCACTCAGACCTGAGCTATCTGGGGATATGTTAAATGTGTATATTTTCTGTACCATTTGTCCTATTGTATATTTTAAAGTGATATACTGTCTTTGTGTCACCACGTGCATAATGGAGTCTTGCCTCTGTCCTGGGAGATAATTGAATTACTTCCCAATTATCTCCAGGACAGAGGGGAGGAAGCCAGGATGCATTGTGGGAAAGTATTGTGGCTCTATGTACTAAAATGATACAGGTCTGTCTGTTGTTTCAGTCTCCCATTTGGTCCCCTAGGGGTGTGTCCACCAGGTGGGAGACCTGCATAAATACTGGGCAGGTAGCCCTCAGTAAAACAGATTCTGCTTGACCCTCAAAACGAAGTGTCGTCTCGTTATTGGGGGAATTGGATTGTATGCTGACTGCCAGGAGTGTAAACCTTTCGTATGGTTTTTCCTGTTCAGCTATTCCAGGGTTCGTGTGTTTCCAG
The DNA here is from genome assembly GCF_036172605.1 of Pelobates fuscus. Lineage (NCBI taxonomy): Eukaryota > Metazoa > Chordata > Amphibia > Anura > Pelobatidae > Pelobates > Pelobates fuscus. The sequence goes on from NC_086319.1 coordinate 201,516,155, forward strand.
TTCGGGAGTTGGCAGATTCGTACAGTTTGGAGTTTGGGAGATTGGTGATTGCAGTAGCTGCTGGTCTATCTGGAAGGGGATTATCGCCTAAACGGTTTTTATCCTCTTGTGGGCGAAACGGTCCGTTACAATAAGTAAAGTTGGAGCAGGTTATTGTTAGGAGCAGGTTTGAAGGTAAGTCTGAAGCAGGTTCACATGAGCCAGGGTATGAAGTCTTTCAATAAGAACATTAACTTCAATGTAAAGGCCTTAAACCGGAGACTACAGGGTTAACCAATGTTCTAACAATCATTGCTGAAAGTCTCTTGGAAATATGCAAAACTGTTTCTTTCTTACTGCAATCAAGCTCCTGCATATCACCTGAGAAAAAGACTAAGACTGTCTTACCTTCCAGGAAAAGCACCTACTCCTAACAATAACACAGACACTAGGAGACTAGGG